>NC_079491.1:100587741-100890772 GCF_020520425.1 Spinacia oleracea | reverse complement strand
TCTAACTTTGGAGTATTTAGTTCTGGAATAATAAAATAATGATTAAAGAGGATTTAAAATTATTTATTAGTTATAATGACACCTTAAAAAAAGACACATTATAATGATGTTATTTGTTCTATTTTAGATTTTCATAGATTCACATGCTATTGATGTAATTGGTTCTAATGTTCTGTTTGGTTCACCTGCATAACTTATCTGAAGACCTTATTTTTGTGTTACGTCGTTATAAATAAGCCTAACGCATTGGTTAACGGAATCTAAAAGTAACACCAACATAGAAAATAAATTAACATCAGTTTATAGTCTTTCTACAATGAACCTCTAACATGAAACTGTACTAAAACAAAAAAAGTAACAGCGAATTCAATGTATAAGTAACACCAGCATAGAAAGTCAAATAACATCCATCTATAATGGAACCTCTAACATGAAATTGAATAAACTGCAATAAAATAAGAAAAATAATAACGAATACAATATATACGTAACACCGTTATAGAAAGTCAAGTAACACCAGTGTAGACCAGAAACCTCTAACATTAAATTGAAGAATCTGCAATAAAACAAGAAAAATAATAGCGAATACAATGTATTCACCTGATTTTCATCTAACATGAAATTGAATAAACTGCAATAAAATAAGAAAAATAATAACGAATACAATATATACGTAACACCGTTATAGAAAGTCAAGTAACACCAGTGTAGACCAGAAACCTCTAACATTAAATTGAAGAATCTGCAATAAAACAAGAAAAATACTAGCGAATACAATGTATTCACCTGATTTTCATTTATCTTATCTGAACTTAACTGAATTTATTTGAACTTATTTGAACTTATTAAAACTTATCAAAACTTATTTTAGTTATAAGTTGTACTTGGTCAACCCTTATTTTTCCTGTGCTTATCTTATCTGTACTTATCTCAATTTAACTGAAATTATCTGAACTTATTTTTTCTGAAATAAGTGGAAATAAGGTGAACAGGGCCTAACATCAACATACAAAGTCAAGTAAATCCAGTCTATACAAGAAACCTCTAACATGAAATTGAAGAAGCTGCAGTAAAAGAAGAAAAGTAACAGCGAAAACAATGTATAAGTAACACCAGCATAAAAAGTCAAGTAACACCATCCAAATAACCTTTTTCCATTGTAGCTGCGCGTGAGAGAGTTGCGTGCGCACGCCACACCATCAAGTTGATGGTGTGGCTCGTCACACAGAGACGCACTGAACTTAATTTGTTGAACTTATTTAAAATTATTTTTCTGAAATAAGTCAAAAGTTAAAATAAGCCGAAACAAACAGGATTATACCGGTTTTATTACACAACGTTGGTGGTTGGTGTTGGGGTGACTTATTATACCCCATTGCTTGAGGATTAGAGTGACTTTGGGATTATATGAATAGTGATTAACAATAAGTTGTATAGCGTTAGCACAAGATATTAACGGAAACTAAGTAGTTAGAACAATAACCACGTTCAATTCAAGAAGAACATGAAGAAATTACACCACGAAGGATATGGGAGAAAATGAGGCTAGATGACGACGACGACGACAACAACAACAACAACAACAACAACAACAAAGCCTTAGTCCTAAAATGATTTGGGGTCGGCTAACATGAATCGTCGTAGGAGATCGTCATTGTCACCAATTAAACCAGAAAGGGAGCAGTAAAAAGAAAAAACAAGGAAAAGAAAGTGAAATTAATGAAAGTAGGATAAGAGAAAAAATGTATATATATATATATTATAGAAGAAATATTGTAAGAGATAATAAAAAATAAGTAAAATTTAAAATAAATGAATAAGTAAAATAAGTACATTTCAAAATAGCATGTGAAAAAAAAAACAAAAAAAAAAAAATGAAAGAATTTTAAAAATAAAATAAAAGTAAAGTAAAAATAAAAATAAAGAGAATCAGAAACATTGAAGTTGTATAAGTCAAATGAAGTCATCAATGTATACTCTGTTCTATCCAACGCCATATTTTCCTCAATCACAAGAAAGCTCATATCGTGCTCAATCACATTCCTCCAAGTTTTCTTAGGTCTTCCCCTACCCCTTGCAATTCTATCCCTTTGCCACCCTTCTATCCTCCTAACCGGGGCATCATTTGATCTTCTGCTTACATGTCCAAACCATCTTAAACGATTTTCCATCATCTTAAACTCAATCGGTGCAACCCCTACTTTCTTCCTAATAATCTCATTCCTCAAGCGATCCTTTCTTGTATGTCCACACATCCAACGTCACATGCGCATCTCCGCCACATTCATCTTGTGCACGTGACAATGTTTCACTGCCCAGCATTTTGTGTCGTATAACAAAGCCGGTCGAATTGCCGTGCGGTAAAATTTTCCCTTCAATCTTTGGGGCATGCCTGAATCACATAGGAACCCCGTGGCACCCTTCCACTTCAACCGACCTGCTTTGATTCTATGGGCCACATCGCCATCTAATTCTCCATCATTTTGGATAATAGATCCTAAATAACGGAACATTTCAGAGCCTTGGACAATTTTCCCATCTAAGGTAATCGCCCCTGTCTCTCTATCTTGGACTCCACTAAACTTACACTCCATATATTCCGTCTTGTTTCTACTCAGCCTAAGACCCCGAGATTCCAAAGTTTGTCTCCATAACTCCAACTTATTTTCCACTCCTTCTTTTGTTTCATCAATCAACACAATATCATCTGCAAACATCATGCACCAGGGTATACCATCTTGGATTGACCTCGTCAATTCGTTCATGACTATAGCAAAAAGAAACGGGCTAAGTGCGGAACCTTGATGCACTCCAATCGTAATGGGGAATTCTTCGGTCTTACCAACACTAGTTCTCACACTCGTACTAACTCCCTCATACATGTCCTTGATGATATCAATATACTTCCTCGGAATTCCTTTCCTACTTAATGCCCACCAAAGAATTTCTCTTGGTACCTTATAATACGCCTTCTCCAAATCAATGAAAACCATATGTAGATCCTTCTTCTTATCCCGATAATTCTCCATTAATTGCCTTATAAGATGAATGGCCTCCATAGTCGATCTCTCAGGCATAAATCCAAACTGGTTCTCCGAAATTTTCACAGTTCTCCCAATCTTTGCTCAATAATCCGCTCCCAAAGTTTCATAGTATGACTCATTAGTTTGATTTCTCGGTAGTTGGCACAATCCTGGATATCACCCTTATTCTTGTACAAGGGGATGATAGTACTTTTCCTCCACTCTAATGGCATCCTATTACTTCCCCGAATCTTGTTGAAAAGAGTTGTTAACCATACAACCCCTCTCTCTCCCAAGCATCTCCAGGCTTCGATAGGTATACCATCGGGCCCCACTGCCCTCTTGCGTCCCATCTTTTTCAATGCCATTTCGACTTCTCTCTTTTGAATTCTTCGCTTAAAGTCTAGGTTAACCATATGTCGAGGGATATTTGTATCCCCAATATCGCGTCCTTGATCCCCGTTGAACAAGTTATCAAAGTAGAACCTCCATCTATCCTTGATTTCCTCATCTCCCACCAAAACTTTTTGATCAACATCTTTCACACATTTAATCCTCCCGATGTCTCGCGTCTTTCTATCTCTCATTCGAGCAAGACTATAGATGTCTTTCTCCCCTTCTTTTGTATCCAATCTTGCGTAAAGATCCTGATTCACCTTTGCTCTAGCCTCTCTTACGGCCTTCTTTGCTTCCCTTTTAGCCTCCTTGTACTTCTCGTAGTTCTCATCACTTCTACATTTTCCCAACTCTTTATAGCACTCTCGTTTGCTCTCTATAGCTTGTTGCACAACTTCGTTCCACCAGGATGTGTCCTTACTTGGTGGCATGATTCCTTCAGATTCCCCTAGGACCTCTTTCGCCACTCCCTTTATGGTGTGCTCCATTCTTGTCCATAATGAGTCTATATCCAAATCCATATCCCCGGCCCAAATACCTTCACTTGCCACCTTTTCCACGAATTTTAGCTGTTGCTCCCCTTGAAGTTTCCACCACTTGATCCTAGGCTCCACTAGTGGTCTTCTCCTCCTTATATAACTTCTACCTCGAAAATCAAGGACCACAAGCTTATGTTGGGTTGCTGTACTCTCACCAGGAATCACCTTACAATTGGTGTAGCACTGTCTCAAAGCATTCTGTAATGAACCCAACTAATGAGGCCCAAGAATAGCAGCCAACAACAATAGCAACACAACAACAAACAACAAGGACCTCAGTAGGGAATGTTAGCATAAATAGAAGAAGAGAGGAAAGAGAAAGCTATGGAATTTTGGTGTTAAGAATAGAGATTTGTAGCCTAAAGCTACTGACTTGGAGACTTGTAGCCTCAAGCTACTACCTTTGTAACCCTAAACTATGTTCTGAGTTCTTCCCTTAATCAAAGAAAGCAACTTTTTCTTCGTGAGTTTACTTGTATCTGTTAGCAGGGGTTGGTTCTTTACGCTTGGTATCAGAGCGGTACAGTTCTGGGTTGATCTGATTTTCAAAAAAAAAAAATATATATAGTTTATGGAGGTCGCAGAATGTGCAGCACGACAAATGCAAATGTGGATAAGAGAGGAGTTCTCCTACATCACAAGCAAGAGAGATCGAGGAATTTCAGATCTTGAAGAAGAGCGGAGAATCTGCCAAGAGCTTCAGATTCACGAGTTCAATGGAAGAAATTTGAAGGATTGGATCCTTAAATTGGAGGATTTCTTCAAACTTTTTCTGTTGAATGAGGAAGAGAAGTTGAAGCTGGCCATCATAGGGCTTGACGGCGATGCGCGGCGGTGGTTCGAATGGGAACATCGGCGACTGCCTTTTTATGACTGGCAAGAACTGAAGGGCCAGGTGATACGACATTTTGGTTATTCACCAGAATCCTGGCAGGTACGAGCAACTCCAACGAAGTTCATGGACAAGGTAGACCACCAAAGCCTCACCTTGAGTTATAGTGGGCCGATTGAATTTGCAGGTGACCCAGGTGCTGATTCACATGTTATCAAACACCTTCAACCCATTTCGGATAAAGGAAGGCAGGTGGTGCAAACAGACGTGGTGGGGTGTGGTTCTGGTGGTGGTCCAGGCCTAGTTGTCGGTGGTAACCGCGATGCTTTAACTGGTGGCTACAACAGTCAAGGAGGTTTTGCCAACAACTTCGGTGAAAGCCAAGGTGAATTTGGTGGTGGATACATCGGCGGAACTAGCGAAGGTCACAAGGGTTTACGCAGTGTTTTTGATGCTAGGTATGGTGGTTACATCGGCATTAACCATGGTGGAGGATTTTTCGAGAGAGGTGGAGCCGGAGGAAGTGGATCCGGCGGAGGTCCAGGCTTCTTTGCCGCTAGTGGACATAAAGATGGTGGTCAAGGAGACGATGACCGTACTTTTTGTGGTGGGGAAAACCGAGGAATGGAGGGCACCCGCCAGTTGAAGGAGAGCTCAAATCAAGAGTCTAATGGAGGAGAGAGAATAATAATGAGTGATTTTAGATCTGGGAATACCGGAAGTGGTCTAGGATTTCTCGTTGTCAAAAGATCTGATGGTTTCAGTGGTGGTTGGTTTGGTGGCGGAGTACGACAGGTCTCGCTGTACCAGTATCCATTAATGGAAGATGAGAGGAGCTTCACAGAAATTTTCGTTGGCTTGGAGAAGAAGCCAGATATAAAAGATGTTAGTAAGGGCATTAAGGTAAAAAGTATGAAAAGTAACATCACAAATAAAGATAAATGGCTGAAGTCACATGCAATTAAAAAAAAAGAGTTACAGCTAGGGTTTGGGCCCCAACTTTTACAGCCCACATGTTCTCCAGTTTGTGAGGAAAGCCTTATATTTGGGCTCATTAAATGTAAGGCCATTTCTCCAGCCTTAGTTTTAAAACTCCAATTCTCCACCCAAAATTTTAAATACCACTTTTCCACCCTTGAACCACAAGTTCCATCCGACCAAATTGCACACCCACGTTACAGACCCTTCCACCCACAATTAGACCCAAATTTCCTTTTCGATTTCCCCAACTCACAGCCTTCCAACTCCAAGTCAAATACCTAAACCATATTTCAACCTCACAGATCATCTCTTAGAACTCACCAGTGAGGAGCTTGACCGCCAATGGAAACCGGGCATCAGTTTCAAACAGAATGTCAAGGATCATCTGTTCTTAGCTAAGCAACCTGAAGAAGTACAAGGACTTACCAGTGAGGAGCTGGAGCGCAAGTGGAGGCCTGACATCAAGTTTCATAATGGCACTCAGAATCGCCATTGCCGAGAATCAAGTGTTGATTACTATCCACCTTGAGGACAAGGTGGAAGTTTAGGGGGTCGGTATTGTAATGAACCCAACTAATGAGGCCCAAGAATAGCAGCCCAACAACAATAGCAACACAACAACAAACAACAAGGACCTCAGTAGGGAATGTTAGCATAAATAGAAGAAGAGAGGAAAGAGAAAGTTATGGAATTTTGGTGTTAAGAATAGAGATTTGTAGCCTAAAGCTACTGACTTGGAGACTTGTAGCCTCAAGCTACTACCTTTGTAACCCTAAACTATGTTCTGAGTTCTTCCCTTAATCAAAGCAAGCAACTTTTTCTTCGTGAGTTTACTTGTATCTGTTAGCAAGGGTTGGTTCTTTACACATTCCTTACTAAAAAGAAGTCAATCTGACTCGTATTATCTCCACTCCTATAGGTTACTAGAAGGGAGTTTCTTTTCTCAAACCAAGTGTTCATTATTCTCAAGTCATATGCCAATGCAAAATCCAAAATAGCATTTCCCGCTTCATTCCGCTACCCATACCCAAAACCACCATGAATGCTTTCAAATCCATCGCGACTCGAGCCTACATGTCCGTTGAGATCCCCACCAATGATCAGTTTCTCACTTCTAGGGACACGTTGCACCACTTCTTCTAAATCCTCCGAAATTCTTGTCTAGTTGAAGCATCTAGTCCTGCTTGTGGTGCATAGGCACTCACAATAGTTACAACTTCATTCCCTATCACAAGCTTAATACCCATAATTCGATCACTCTTTCGGGATACGTCCACTACATCATCAATATATTCTCGGTTAATAAGGATACCTACCCCATTCCTACCCCTAGTTTTTACCGAATACCAAAGCTTATAACCCCATGGAGCTATTTCTCTTGCCTTGTTTCCAACCCACTTAGTCTCCTGCAAACATAATATGTTAATTCTCCTCCTTCTCATAACCTCTACTACTTCGACTAATCTACCTGCCAAAGAACCAATGTTCCAAGTCCCAAACCGCATCCTACTACCCTTACCCTTACCCCTCCCCTTACCATGAAACCTTGGATAGTTAACACCACCCTTGGATGGCACGCCGCTTCCGGGCGACGGCCTAGCAACCCTTGCATATTTTCCACTACACCCGGGCCTAGGAAGTGTAGCGCACCCTTGCATATTTGACACCACCACCAGGTGTAGGGGTGGCGCGCCGCTTCTGGGCGACGACCTAGCAACCCTCACATATTTTTCACTACACTCGGGCTTAAGAGGTGTAGCGCGTCGCTGAGAAGGGGACGCCCCCACGATTTTCCGTTGTCGATTCATGTCATGATATGTGACTTAGTTTTACGCTGGCCGCCACCAACCTACCGCAACCCTCCTCCTTTATCCGGGCTTGGGACCAGCAGTGAATGCCGCATACGCGACACTCACCACAAGTAAATGCCGCATAAGCGACACTCACAGGCGGAGTTACTTCCATCACGAAATTCAGCTGGAGTTTGAGCACAAATCTTTTTCTTTGAATCTTTGATACATTTGCTAAACTAACCTAAGTTACATTAATGCCCAAAAGAATATAAGCTGGAGTATAAGCTGGAGTATAAGCTGGAGAAAGTGAGAAACTAATTGTTGTGGTGTTTATGTTCGATGATATTGTCTTGCTGGAAGTTTCACTTCCCTTTTACATACAGGGTATTACTTCTTGTAGTGATAAGTTGGTAACCTTTTGCTTAATCTCTTAGATACTCCAAATTGGATAGCAATCTGTCAACATCAAAATGTTGTCTTTTTAATATTTTCTTTTGTTTAGATGCTTAAAACAGATAAAATCAAGAATTCAAGATTGAGTTGTCAAAAAAAGAGTTCAAGAGTGTCTTTAGGAGTTTGCCATTATTATCTTTTTCCTGTTAATATCAAATGTTGCACCTTCCTGTCAAATAAATAAATGTATCTACCAATGTTGATGTCTCATGCCTTGGCCACAGGATTACTAGCAGCTGGAGCTACCATTGTTATCTTGCCCAAATTTGAAATGAATGATTTGCTCCTAGCAATATCAAAGTACAAGGTCAGTTACTTTCCGCTGGTTCCACCAATTCTTGTAGCAATGGTGAACCACGCGGATCAAATCAAGAAGAACTATGATTTGAGTTCGTTGAGACATGTTTTGTCAGGAGGAGCCCCATTAGGAAAGGAAGTGATAGAGGGTTTTGTAGAGAAGTTCCCAAATGTTGTAATCATGCAGGGGTATGGGCTTACAGAGTCCACAGCCATTGGGGCATCCACAGACTGCTTGGAGGAGAGTCGTAGGTATGGAACAGCTGGG
This sequence comes from Spinacia oleracea, assembly GCF_020520425.1. Classification (NCBI taxonomy): domain Eukaryota; kingdom Viridiplantae; phylum Streptophyta; class Magnoliopsida; order Caryophyllales; family Amaranthaceae; genus Spinacia; species Spinacia oleracea. Next base: position 100,882,190 of record NC_079491.1, on the reverse strand, counting down.
TTGATTTCACCAAGCATAGAGGCAAAGATTGTTGACCCAGAGACTGGAAATGTTTTGGGGGTTAATCAGACTGGTGAGCTTTGGCTACGTGGCCACACTGTGATGAAAGGTAGTTTGCCACTATTTCCTCCTCTTACACTTGAATTCTGAAGTGTTCAGTGCCATTGTTTTGCTAAACCTTTTCCTTCTGCAACTTTCTACTTTACAAATTGCTTTTTAGTTAAAATGATTCAGTAGGCAAGTAGTAGCGCCTAGTGAATTATAACATGTTACTTGATGAGAGTTTTATGGATGTCATATATTGAAGGTTTGATCACAAATTTAAATCACCAAAACGTTTCTTAGAATAACGGTTCCTTTTAATGGTTCATGTTAGCCGACCCCAATCATTTTCGGACTAAGGCTTGGTTGTTGTTATTGTTGCTGTTTCAAGTATAGTTTAGACCTGAATAACTGACCCAAAAATGAATAATCACAGATATGGTGAGGTATTGTCCAAAGGATATATATTTGGTCCCCACTATGACTCCTGGATCTGCTTAATACGAAATTGTTTTAATTTGACTGTTTCTACTTTAGAACTTTAGATCCGTGAACATATGGAGCTAACACTTACATATGCTGCTGATGTATATAGCTGGTAGTTTCGATATCTTTTGTTGACCAAAGTTATTTTGTTTTAGTTAGAACTTAAATATGTATCTACAAAAGTCAAAGCTGTACCAGTTTGGTGAAGTTACTCTATGGCGAGACCAGAGTATGATATGATTTACTCTTAAGAACAATTTTCTTCTTCTTTAAGACAGAAGGATTTTCCTGTGATGATATAATGCTTGGCCTAATTTCTTATGTCATTGTTGCAGGCTACTTTAATAACCAGGAGGCGACTGTTTCAACTCTCACTTCAGACGGTTGGCTAAAAACAGGAGATGTGTGCTATATAGATGAAGATGGCTTCCTCTTTGTGGTTGATAGACTCAAGGAGTTGATCAAGTACAAGGGATATCAGGTACGGAGTAACTCTTAACCCAAAAAGTTCACTGTGTGTGTGTGTGCGCGCGTGTGCGTGTGCGTGTGTGTGTGTATTTTCTTTGCAACAAATCCCTCCCCTGCCTCGCCGGTCCCCCGTCCATCTTTGAGATGAATGGGCGTGTGGGTTTGGGATTGGTTTGGCTCTGAAGGCTGGGATGTAGTAACTCTTCTGATGGTGCTTCCTTTGATGATCTCTTTGATGATCAATTAATATTTCTTTACTGGAGCTTTTACATAGTGATGCATCAAATTAAGATGCCTTTTACAACTTTCTTCCAGCTATATCTTTTGAGTGCATTCATTTGACCAATGAGGCTTCTGCTTTATTAGATGTTTAGTTAACTAGTATATGCTTTTTTCCTCACAAGTTTGGCTACTTTCATCTCTGAATTTACTGCAATTAGTTTCTTTTTCACAAGCAATCAACAAGTTCAACAAATTATGTATGAGTATAACCAAGTTGGACAAGGGGTATGCATTTCATTTTAGTGTCATATTTTGGGTGCTTGAACCTCCAATATGGGTAGGACGCTTGAACATATCTAATTAGGTAATCAACATGCAGAGATTTCTGAAAACAGCAGAAATGTACATTACAGTAGCATAAGTACCCATGTTGGAAGTTGTGGTGGATTAGCGAGTTTGGGTTATACTTATATAGGTACCTCCTACATTTCATTATGAGGTCAACAGTAGTAGACATCAAAAAGGTAAACAAGTATTGCAATGGATTAATGGATCTGAATCTACATTTGCGTCTTATCAATTAAATACTCAATCTCTTTTAGAGGAAAAGAATGTGAAACATACTCTATTGTACTGTGTATAGAGTGCTTCTGTATAAAAATTTAGAGATGAAAATATTATCTTTAGTAACAAGGATACCGCACAACAGCTGAAAAAGATCTCATAGATTTACGTCTTTGATTTGCAGGTTCCACCTGCTGAATTAGAAGCATTGCTGCTTACTCATCCAGAAATTGCAGATGCTGCTGTTATTCCGTAAGTTGCACTCTAAAAATACAGTCCATCCTTCTGATTTCATTTGTAATTTTATGTTTTATCATTCTGAAATACCTAATATAGTAATTATCACATTGTACACAACAGGGTCCCAGATAAGAATGTTGGTCAGTTTCCAATGGCATATGTGGTGAGGAAAGCCGGTAGTTCCTTATCAGAGAACGAGATCATGGATTTTGTAACAAAACAGGTGAGCTCAAAGGAAAAGAACACAAACACTAGTTAGGTCCCATCTTGAACTTATACGAACTTATGAACTTATGAACTTATCTTAAGCTATAGCCTTTATCTTAAGCTATAGCTGATTAGAACTTACAATTTCCGTCTATGAACTTCTTGAAACTTATCTGAACTTTGCTTTAGGTATGTATTGAACTTGAGTAGCCTTTAATCTGAACAAATTGTCCCTTAATCTGCTGAAGCAATGAGATGGGAAACATAGAGTAGAGCACAAGACGGGGATGTAAAATGGGACATGCAATCTCAATCTGTGTTTTCCATTTTGTTCATTCAAACTCGATGTTGCAAGGTACTCAGGTTTTTATGGTTTATGGTTTATGGTTTATGCAGGTCGCTCCTTACAAAAGAATCCGAAGGGTGGCGTTTATAGATTCTGTACCTAAGAATGCATCTGGGAAGATTCTGCGGAAAGACCTCATCAAATTGGCTACTTCTGGTTCGAAACTATGAGCCAGTTGCATTTTCAGAAAAATAAAATAAAAAAATTTGAATCTATTTGAACCAACTGGTGACCGGATTCTCCCAGGGTTCTTAAAATATTACTATGTAAAATAGATGAAAAATGTACCATGTGGAATATGTCATTGTAGCCGTGGACGAACTTCGTACTAAAATAAGCTAATGTTTGAGCAAGAAGATTAATGGTACTGCAACATGTATCTGCTGCCAGCCTTGGTACCAAATGCAGTTCACAAGGCATCTCTTTGACCATTACATAACTTTGAGCCATCCCATGTTGAATAAATTCAACGGAAAGTTCAGTGTTTTAATGTCTATTAAGTGCTGGTTTGTTTCGTTGCATTTTCTTGAGGAAAAATATTAGTGCGTTAATTAATGAAGAGACAATTTGTTCATGAGTACAGTATATAAGGAAAACTAGTTAGCACATGTGTAATGCACGGTTTCATTCATTATTTATCTATTTTTTTGTGAAAATTTATTCAAATGCTACATTAATATAATAACTAGTCAAATATACACGCTATGCTTGTGAGAGTATATAAAAACTAAAAACCTCCGTTAATACAACTAATTACAATATAATATAGGCTTGAAAATTTGTTCAAAAAGTTAATTTGAGGAAAAGTTAGGTATAATCACTAGTTAAAAACATCTAAGACCCTGTTCTTTAGAACTGAATTGAATTGAACTGAACTTAACAGAATAATAAATAATAAATAATAAATAATTAAATATTAATAATTAGTAATCTCTAGTTAATTACAAAATAATAATAAAAGACGTTAATTAATAACTAAATAATTAAATAATTAATAATTAACTGATGTGGCCTTGTTGTATCTCCACCATGGACCCCTCACAAAGAAAACACGTGGCCTATCCAAGCCTGCCCCAACAGATAAAGGCCCGGTGTTTGAAACCATACCTAAATCTTGTCACTTAGGCCCAGGAGGCCAACCTGTTTGACAGGCCCATAGTTATCTATAATAGGCCCAAAACAAGAAGGCACACTAAGTCCTAAGATGTCTCCTAAGGGACACGTGTCGCAATCCCTGAGGTCAGCCAATCAAACAACTAGGGTTTGGGATCAATTCCCAAAAACCTTAGCCCTATAAATAGTTCAGATCCCAAGGTAACAGGGGAGATTCAATTCATTCCCACCTACCTTAAACTATCTTTGCTCTGCCTTCTCTTTCAAAAGTTACTTCTCTCTCTAGCCTATACTTACTTAGGCATCGGAAGGAATATTCCTACAAGAATATTCTTGTTTTGCAGGTTGCAGGAAGATCGTGCCAACGCATACTTGATACCTCCGAGTAACGCGTGACACGTCATCACCACAAAAGATCCCACAACATTTGGCGCCGTCTGTGGGGAAGTATAGTATCATGGCGGTACTGCAATCTGAGAAAGACGCAGGAAGAAGAAGACGACCTGTCACCAACATGGGGCAATCCTCTCTAGGAAATGAAGCCGAAGAGCCTTTTGACGCATCAGCAAGCCAGCCGGCCTCCGCGAGATCCCTACAGCACATGTTGCATGGCCTCCATCATGACATCACGGACGGATGGCAAGTACGACTTCAGCACGTCCTCCAAGAAGAAATCACAAGATCCTTCAGCGAAGCCGCCCCAGTACAGGAACGCGGCAACACGACCATGCAAAAAGGAAAGAAGGCTGCAAAAGGACGCGGCCTATCCCCGGAGGCTCGTCCGTTGAAGGTATTAAGCTATCATGTAAGAGAAGAGTGTCCGAGACGGCGGGCGAACTCAGCACACCGAGAGTACACCTCCAAGAATCAGAGTCGTTACGTCACGAACAAAGCCACCATCACAACGGCCCCGAGAAAGTCTCAAATAGAGCCCATTCGCAAGGAAACTGGTCGAGGCATCAAAACTGGGATAAAGCGAAGACGGTCATAAGAGGAGTAGCTTGTTCGTCTACAACTCCAGTCTCGAGGACATTCTCCTGAAAAAGGGACCAGGTTTGGGGATAGAACGGTTGTCCCCCAAAAGGCCACCTATGGGAAAACATGGTCCAGCTTTGTTCTGCATCTCTCATAAAGAGGCCGGGCATGACACTCAAGACTGCCGGAGACTGAAGAAGACGTTGGACGGCTATGCAGCCAAGGGATACCTGCAACGGTATCTCTGCTTGGCGGATATGGATGAAGCCGGTACTCAAAAGGGGCGGATGTCGCGGACACCTTCGTTTGACAATGACGACAACCTATCAGATAGGGGATTTATAGCAGTAATATCAGGAGGGTTGGCGGCAAGTGTGAAGGAAATAGTGCCCTTGGTCCAAGTATTCATATAATATTAAGTCTAATAAATGCGGTTCAGTATTAATTAACAAGTTAATAATTCAGTGAGATCAAGTGAGCTGAATGCCTAGCTAGAGGCCGCTTCAGTTCAAGTGGAATTAATGATATTAATCCACAGCTTACTCTTGACTGAACCCGTAGGGTCACACAAATAGTACGTAAACGGATCAAGTATTTAATTGCATTAAATACTGCATCTATGGATATTCGGAATCGACGGATCTTGGTTTCAGTGGGAGCTGAGATCGTCACAAGCAAGAAATGAATACTCCGGAAACGATGATATTACCGAAAACGGAAATATGGATCGTATCGGAAATATAAATATTATCCAAGTCGTAAATGTTGCCGGAAACGGAAACATGATACGTATAGCAAAATATTAATGGAAATGGAAATATTGCCGGAATCGGAAATATTGCCGGAAACGGAAATATTGTCAGAATCGGAAATATTATCGGAATCGGAAAATAATTTCGGAAACGGAAATATTAAATATTTGTTCGAAACGGAAATTAATTCCGGAATCGGAAATATTAAATATTGTTCGTATCGGAAATAAATTCCGGAATCGGGAATTTAATCGGAAGCGTATCGTACGAATTAGCATCGGACAAGGCCTGCCAGACGAAGGCCCAGCACGAAGCCGGGCCATCGCCCAGCAAGCCAGCGCGCCACAACGCACCAGCCAAGGCTACGCCAGGCCCACCGCAAGGCAGGCCTAGCGCGCGCCAAGGCTGCGGCAGCGTGTGGGCCTCGTGGCAATGGGCTGCGAGTGCTCGCAGGCTGCGCGCGCGCGCATGGCGCCCCTCGTGGGCTGCTGTGCGTGCGTGTGTGTGTGTTTGTGTTCATATACGAATCCTAAAGCTATCAGGATTCGATATATGATTAAATTCCTAATCCTAAAAGGATAAATTAATTAAATAAGAGTTCTACTAGGATTCTAGTTTAATTAATTCGTATCCTAGTAGGATTCCAGTTCCTTTTCCATACCTCTATAAATAGGTGCCTAGGGTCATAATTTATAGATACAATTGAAGTATTCTAAAGGTAAGATTTTGAAGAAAAATCAGCCATACACTTGCACATAAATAGCCGAAATTCCTAAGCAACCTTAAGGGCGATTCTAGTTGGTCAAGCTTAAGGCGGATCCGGACGTGCTGTGGACTGTCTACGGAGGGACGACACTTGGAGTCCTAAAGACTTGTTCTTGTTCGGTTCGGGCGCAGCTAGGGAGGGCACGCAACAAAGTGTATGCATCTAAACTATGCTAAATGATTATGTGTAAATAATATGCTTTCCTGGCTTTATGGTTTTTCCGCATGATTTATGTTTTGTCATATGAATCATAACCTAACAGTGGTATCACGAGCCTCTTATTATTTTCATAATCTAAAATGCATAAACATGGTTAAATTTCTCAAATTTGTAAAGAATTAAAAGGGGTGATTAATTTTCGTAATTGTTAATTAATTGCAAATTGCGTTTATTTAATTATATGTACGCAGTTTTTCGGCAGTTTCTTCGTTACTCATCCAAATCGAGTGATTTTTGTGTCAATTCCGCATGTAAAAGGCATTATAAAATTTTCCGGCCGAACCCAGAATTACCAAATTCGAAGCCTAACTATGACTTTTCGGAGGTTTTAGTTTTTCGAACGCAAAAGTTTGTAAATTTAAGATGTTAAATTAAATATTTGCGATTCTTGTTGATAAATCTTGAATTTTTGATTGACCTACAGTATATGTTTAACAAGTTTGAATGCCTAGCCTTGTTAATTATACAACCTAATTTGTAATTATGATTAATTTGTTGAAATTCGAATAATTTAGAATTAATTTGATTTTCATAATAAATTAATAATTTAATTAGGTATCCGTGATTAAAATCCACCATAAAAATTGTTAATTTATGTTAAATTTTTAAATTTTATGACCTAGATTTGAATCCATGTTAATCGGAAATTAATTGATTAATAAATTTTCGATTTTTCGCCCTAAAATTATGAAATTAATATGTTTTATTAATTTGTCATTAATTTTGAATTAAAAATTTTAATTTCTTTTGAAAACGCTCATTAATGTTGCACGCACAAAGCAATGGAAGCTACGTGTTACCCTTAGGGGTGTTGTATAGTGCGGGCACGCGACGACGAGCGAGGGAGCTCGTCGCCCGTGCGGTACGAATGCAGCGAGCAACATAGCGCATGGCGCGCGCACGAGGCAAGGGAGCCTGTGCGTGTGTGTTGTGTGCCGTGGCAATGGGCGAAGGGCGAAGGCATGGCACGAGAAGAGGCGCGCGCGCGCGCGCGAGGGCGAGAGCTGGTCGCCCAGCGATCGCTGCTCCGCGCACAAACACGCGTGGCCTCGAGGGCTTGCTTGCGCGCGAGCGAGCGAGCACTCCCATCGTGGCTGCTGCGATGCATGCGGGCGAGCAGGCTGCGCGCAAGCGTGGCTTGGCTTGCTGCGTTTGCGCGTGGCTGCTGCTGCGATGAGCCATGGCCCAGCGATAAGTCGTGCACTCGACGGGGCTTGGGCGCAAGCCCAAGTTCTCGTCATGTTACGATTATCAAGTTTTAAATTTTAATTTGAGATTTTCAGTTCATAAAATTTTAATTAATATTAAAATTAATAATTTAAATTGTTTTCTTGGATTTTAATTTTGAATATTATAATTATTATAAATTTTAATTTATTCTAATTATTTTACTAAAATTAAAAACCTTGAATTAATTTAAATTAGACTGAAAATAAATTAAATAAGTGGATTCAATTATAAATTTATAAGAGCTTTAAATTTTAATTAAATTTGTATGTTTCCGGTTAGACTAGAAATACATTTTTATGTTTAAAATTAGTAAAGCATATTAATTTATTGGTTTAAGTGGGAGCAATTTTAGTCATAAACTCTTGATTAGGTCTACAAATCCTTTAAGGTTAAACAACTTGATTAGAATTAATAAGGATTGAATAATTGGTAGATTATTGGTGCCCTTAATTAATTGCTGCAAATATTTATGTGATGCATAACGTGTTTTACTAACCAGCTATGTGGGCCATTCATGATAATGAATGGGTGAATGGTATATATTGTATATGTACTGTTTTGCAGGTTATGAAGTGACTAGTATGGCCCAAATAGGATAGAAAATATGGTATGTGTACCATTAATTTGAATGTAATTGGTCTAAAGTACCAAAATTGTTTTTCAATTCAAATATGGTATGCGTACCATCAAATAGTTGTAATTAGTTTAATTATAGCTTATCCTATTTGAAGAAAATGGCGCCTCCCACGGAGATTTTGAAGACGGACTTTGAAGTTGAAGCTTCAAGATGAAGTCGGACCATACTAGATCACATTTATCTTATGCATGTTTTAAGTTATTTATTGGTTTTAAATATGTCTTAAATATGCATGAGATCGAAGCTTGATTATGTTTCATGATTAAGGATTTTAGTTCACTTAAAATCTAACCAACATAGTAAGAGCCTTAAGTTCCAAACTTAAAAATTGAGTTACTTGGATAACAGGTGCCATGCCAAAATAACACTTACTTGGATATCCTTTTTTCATCGATCTTAGTAATAGTTTTCCGCCATAGAGAGGTGTTACTTATCGATACTAAAGGGGTAAGGTACACAAATAATTGTGAGTACATGTTAGTTTTGGTGAAACTCAACGATATAAGTAAGGAGTCCTTTTATGTCGTGGAAAAATCGATAGGTTTACCTAATAAGTTCTTAGACGTACCTATCAACCAAGAGTAGTTTCTAGACTATTAGCAAAAGGCTTTTGCTTACCTAAAAGATTTTAGAATTGAGTCTAAATACATAATGTGCTTAATTCTTCAATGGATTTTAGGGTCTTGGAATCATTTTATTCACACCTGCCGGACCACATAACTTGAATAAAATGCTTAATGAACATTGAATTATGCATGTATGCTAGAATTTAAGTTTATTAAGAGAAACTGTGAATGGTTATTTATTTGTTTATTCTTTTTCAATTGTAGTTTTAATTATGGCAAACAACAATTTATTCAACATTCGATCAATTCTCGAAAAGGAGAAGTTGAGCGGGAAAAACTTCCTTGACTGGTAAAGGAACTTGCAAATAGTTCTTATGAAGGAAGAAAAGGAGTATGTCCTGGAAGAGGCGATGCCCGAAGCCGCAGGCGAAGGGGTCACTCAGGCAACCCTCAATCGTTGGATTGATGCCAACAAGGATGTGAAATGTCTAATGCTTGCAACCATGAGTGCAGATCTACAGAAAACGTTCATCAACTCAGATGCTTTCACGATCATCAGTGAGTTAAAGAACATGTTCCAAGATCTGGCTTGGGTCGAAAGATTCGAGACTCATAGGCAAATTCTTGAGACCAAGCTCAAGAAAGGCAAGCCCGTAAGTCCACATGTTCTCAAAATGATTGGACTCATTGAGAATATGAGTCGGCTGGATCAGCAATTCTCTCAGGAAATGGCTGTAGACACCATCCTCCATTCTCTTCATAACGGGTATGATCAGTTCAAACTGAACTACAGTATGAATAGTCTGGAAAAAACGCTCACTGAGCTTCACGGTATGCTGAAGACTGCTGAAAAGACGCTCAAAAGTGATAAGCAGGATGTGCTTATGGTGCGTGGGGGCAAGTTCAAGAAATCTGGAAAGAAGGGGAATGCTAAGAAAGGTGGCAACAAGGCCAGCCCAACTAAGTAAACTGGCGCCAAGTCTGAAAAGAGGAAGGTCAGTCAACCCACTTATGAATCCGAATGCTTCTACTGCAAGAAGAAGGGGCATTGGAAGAGAGATTGCTTGAAGCTAAAGGAAGAACAGAAGAACGGAACAGTCGTTCCATCTTCAGGTATTTTCGTTATAGACTGTACACTTGTTAATTCAACTTCTTGGGTATTAGATACAGGTTGTGGCTCACACTTATGTTCCAATTCTCAGGGACTAAGAAGAAGTAGAAAGTTAAGCAAGGGTGAAGTCGACCTACGAGTGGGAAATGGAGCAAGGATTGCTGCATTAGCTGTAGGAACTTATTATTTGTCGTTGCCCTCTGGGCTAGTTTTGGAACTGGAAGAGTGTTTCCATGTTCCAAGTCTTACTAAAAACATCATTTCTTTTTCTTGCTTAGATGCTAAGGGATTTTCCTTTTTAATAAAAGACAATAGTTGTTCGTTTTATTTTAAAGAGATGTTTTATGGATCTGCTAGATTAGTCAATGGACTTTATTTATTAGATCACGACAAACAAGTTTATAACATAAATACCAAAAAGGCCAAAAAGGATGATTCAGATCTCACCTATCTGTGGCATTGTCGATTAGGCCATATTAACTTGAAACGCATGGAAAGACTTCAAAAGGAAGGAATTCTAGAAACATTTGACCTAGAGGATTATGGTAAGTGCGAATCATGTTTACTTGGAAAACTGACAAAGCAACCTTTCTCTAAAGTTGGAGAAAGAGCAACTGAACTATTGGGTTTAATCCATACAGATGTATGTGGACCAATGAGTACAAATGCTAGAGGTGGTTTCAGCTACTTTATCACTTTCACCGATGACTTCAGTAGATATGGTTATGTCTACCTACTGAAGCATAAGTCTGAATCCTTTGACAAATTCATGGAATTTCAGAGTGAAGTAGAGAATCAATTAGGCAAGAAGATTAAAGCACTGCGGTCTGATAGAGGCAGTGAATATCTGAGCTATGAATTTGATGACCATCTGAAAGAATGTGGAATTCTATTAGAATTGACTCCTCCTGGAACACCACAATGGAACGGTGTGTCGGAACGGAGGAACAGAACCTTGCTAGACATGGTTAGGTCAATGATGGGTCAGGCCGAACTTCCAATAGAATTTTGGGGACATGCACTAAATACAGCTGCACTCACTATAAATAGAGCTCCGTCTAAAGCTGTTGAAAAGACTCCATATGAGTTATGGTTTGGAAATCCTCCAAAAGTGTCTTTTCTTAAGATTTGGGGATGTGAAGTATACGTCAAACGATTAATTTCAGACAAACTTCATCCAAAATCTGACAAATGTATCCTTGTGGGCTATCCAAAGGAAACAAAGGGGTATTACTTCTACAATACATCTGAGAACAAGGTGTTTGTTGCTTGAGATGGTATCTTTTTGGAAAAGGATCACATTTCCAAAATGACAAGTGGGAGAACTAGACCTCGAAGAAGTTCGAGTCGAACAACAAACTCTAGAGAATGCTCAAGATGACATTCAAGATGAAACTCAGAGATCTTTAGAAGTATCTGGTGAGAATCATGGTCAATCTAGAGATGTAACCCCGCGTAGATCGCAGAGATATAGATCTCAACCGGAAAGGTACTTAGGTATTTTGACGAACGAGAGCTATGATGTTCTATTACTTGAAAGTGATGAACCTGCGACTTACAAACAAGCTATGACGAGCCCTAGCTCCAAGCAATGGCATGAAGCCATGAAATCTGAACTAGACTCCATGTCTGAAAACCAAGTATGGGATTTGGTCGATTTGCCAGATGGCTACCAAGCCATTGGAAGCAAATGGGTTTTCAAACTGAAAAAGGACAAGGATGGGAAACTTGAAGTTTTCAAAGCTAGATTGGTTGCAAAAGGTTACAGGCAAGTACACGGTGTGGATTACGATGAAACTTTTCACCAGTTGCAATGCTAAAGTCTATTCGGATAATGTTAGCAATCGCTGCATATTACGATTACGAAATATGGCAGATGGATGTCAAAACCGCTTTCTTAAACGGCGTTTTAACAGAAACTGTGTTTATGACACAACCTGAGGGTTTTGAGGATCCAAAGCATGCTAAAAAGGTATGCATGCTAAAGAAATCAATCTACGTATTGAAGCAGGTATCCAGGAGCTGGAATATACGTTTTGATGAAGCAGTCAGTGACTTTGGTTTCATCAAGAACGCAGACGAATCTTGTGTATACAAGAAGGTCAGTGGGAGCAAAATTGCTTTCCTAGTATTGTATGTCGATGACATATTACTTATCGGAAATGACATTCCTATGTTGAACTCTGTCAAGATTTGGCTTGGGAAATGTTTTTTCGATGAAGGATCTAGGAGAAGCACAGTACATATTGGGCATCAAGATTTACAGAGATAGATCTAAAAGGATGATTGGACTTAGTCAAAGCACTTATATCAATAAGGTGCTTGATAGGTTCAAGATGGCAGACTCCAAGCGAGGCTACCTACCCATGTCTCATGGAATAACTCTAAGCAAGACTCAGTGCCCAAATACACTTGATGAGCAATGAATGGGATTCCATATGCATCATTGATTGGTTCAATAATGTATGCTATGATATGTACACGCCCGGATGTTGCGTACGCACTCAGTGCTACGAGCAGATACCAGTCAGACCCAGGAGAGGCACATTGGACTGCTGCCAAGAATATTCTGAAGTACCTGAAAAGGCACAAAGATGACTTCCTGGTCTATGGCGAAGATGATGAATTAATTGTTAAAGGCTATACGGACGCAAGTTTCCAAACCGACACAGATGATTTCAGATCACAGTCTGGGTTTGTCTTCTGCCTCAACGGAGGTGCAGTAAGCTGGAAAAGTGCTAAGCAAAGCACCATTGCGGATTCTACAACTGAAGCGGAGTACATTGCTGCACATGAAGCAGCTAAGGAAGCTATATGACTAAGGAAGTTCATAGGCGAACTTGGTGTAGTCCCCTCCATTAAAGGACCAATAGCCCTGTATTGTGATAATAACGGAGCTATTGCACAGGCAAAGGAGCCTAGACACCACCAAAGAGTCAAGCATGTACTTCGTAGATTTCACCTTCTACGAGAGTTTGTTGAAAGAAAAGAAGTCGAGATAAGCAAGATTGGAACTGATGACAACATATCAGATCCATTGACTAAACCTCTGCCGCAGGCGAAGCACAACTCGCACACTGCAGCTATGGGAATCAAGCATATTGGAGAATGGCTTTGATGTCCTTGTTTGATGTTTTAAAGTTTTAGAGTTTAATACTTTGTAAAACATTATTGGTTAATCATTCACAATAAATGAATAGAATTCATTTTTCCATTTAATTTGTGGTTTATTAAATGATGAGTCCCTTCAATTTGACAAAGTATTCAAGATAGACTGTCAGGACCAGTCCTGTGACTAAGAAATGTCTATCAAGTGAACTTGAATGTCAAAAGTTGAAAATGGTCCCTGGTCGGAGTTTTCTATAAAATTGGGCGCATAGAAAACGTTAGACGACTAGAATGCAAGATGACTAATAGTTCTGTTTCTTGAACTATGTGGACATGGTAATGTCATAATCATTTGCATAGATACTTACTTTGGGAAGACTAGTATCAGACAGACCTATGAAACTTTACTGTAAGAGATGAAAATATGTCATAAGTAAATTTCATTAAAATTATTAGACACTAGATCCTAAATAACTGAGTGATTTGAGATTACTTCTTTGAGAACTGGTTACTTAGACGTTGACCAACCGTCGCACCGTAAAAGGAGGCTATAAAGGCAACGCTCAGGTAATCACCTATCAAACGAAGTCTAATCTCAAGATCACAAGATTGGGATTGTCCTCCCATAAATCGGGATGAGATGCTTAAAAGTTGTACAAGGCCACTCGGAGAGCTAGAAACTGTAAAATGCATGGCCGTGCTCGGATGAATCATAGGCTATGATTATCTGTTTATTTGATCAGTTGAACTCTGAAACCGAGAAACACCTCTGGACATAATAAGGATGACAACTCTTACCTTATGTTCAAGAGCAAGCATCGAGCGACAAAGGAATTAGGAAATGCACACTTGTCCCTAAGGACAAGTGGGAGAGTGAAGGAAATAGTGCCCTTGGTCCAAGTATGCATATAATATTAAGTCTAATAAATGCGGTTCAGTATTAATTAACAAGTTAATAATTCAGTGAGATCAAGTGAGCTGAATGCCTAGCTAGAGGCCGCTTCAGTTCAAGTGGAATTAATGATATTAATCCACAGCTTACTCTTGACTGAACCCGTAGGGTCACACAAATAGTACGTAAACGGATCAAGTATTTAATGGCATTAAATACTCCATCTATGGATAATCGGAATCGACGGATCTTGGTTTCAGTGGGAGCTGAGATCGTCACAAGCAAGAAATGAATACTCCGGAAACGATGATATTACCTGAAACGGAAATATGGATCGTATCGGAAATATAAATATTATCCAAGTCGTAAATGTTGCCGGAAACGGAAACATGGTACGTATCGGAAAATATTAATGGAAATGGAAATATTGCCGGAATCGGAAATATTGCCGGAAACGGAAATATTGTCAGAATCGGAAATACTATCGGAATCGGAAAATAATTCCGGAAACGGAAATATTAAATATTTGTTCGAAACGGAAATTAATTCCGGAATCGGAAATTAATTCCGGAATCGGAAATATTAAATATTGTTCGTATCGGAAATAAATTCCGGAATCGAGAATTTAATCGGAAGCGTATCGTACGAATTAGCATCGGACGAGGCCTGCCAGACGAAGGCCCAACACGAAGCTGGGCCATCGCCCAGCAAGCCAGCGCGCCACAACGCACCAGCCAAGGCTGCGACAGCGTGTGGGCCTCGTGGCAATGGGCTGCGAGTGCTCGCGGGCTGCGCGCGCGCGCATGGCGCCCCTCGTGGGCTGCTGTGCGTTCGTGTGTGTGTTTGTGTTCATATACGAATCCTAAAACTATCAGGATTCGATATATGATTAAATTCCTAATCCTAAAAGGATAAATTAATTAAATAAGAGTTCTACTAGGATTCTAGTTTAATTAATTCGTATCCTAGTAGGATTCCAGTTCCTTTTCCATACCTCTATAAATAGGTGCCTAGGGTCATAATTTATAGATACAATTGAAGTATTCTAAAGGTAAGATTTTGAAGAAAAATCAGCCATACATTTGCACCTAAATAGCCGGAATTCCTAAGCAACCTTAAGGCGGATCTAGTTGGTCAAGCTTAAGGCGGATCCGGACGTGCTGTGGACTGTCTACGGAGGGACGACACTTGGAGTCCTAAAGACTTGTTCTTGTTCGGTTCCGGCGCAGCTAGGGAGGGAACGCAACAAAGTGTATGCATCTAAACTATGCTAAATGATTATGTGTAAATAATATGCTTTCCTGGCTTTATGGTTTTTCCGCATGATTTATGTTTTGTCATATGAATCATAACCTAACAAGGTGGACGTACCAGCGAGGGACGACAATTTGGTACGTCTCATTCCCGCACTGAACGAGTGAACCTGCCCCATGTGGAAATTTCGGAAGCCGGCTACCGTAAGTCTGCAGCACCATATGATGATGACCCCTTAGTCTTGGAGATTAAGGTGACCAACCTCAGGGTAAAAAGGGTGTTAGTAGAAACATGAAGCTCGTCCGACATAATTAGTCCACAATTCCTACAAAAGTTACAGCATGACCCGAAGACGATAGAAAAAGTACACAAGCCACTCATAGGTTTCGGGGGAAGTGTCATCCGTCCCATTGGCTCTATCTTTCTTCCCGTCTCAATTGGCACACCTCCGGTAACTAAAGAAGGCACCGTCAGATTTATAATTGTGTCGAGTCTTACCCTCTTTTAACATCATACTAGGCCGCCCTGCCCTCAATGATTTGAAAGTAGTGATTGTCCCTTATTTATTGTTGATTTAATTCGCGGGAAGCAACAGAGACATTGGGGCCATATACGGAAACAACCAACTAGCTAGGGATTGCTACCTATCTGCTTTAGATCCCGCAGCCTGGGAGACGTCTCCTAAGAAGAGTGAACATGTGAATTCCCAGAAAAGAGAACGTAGAACCTAGGAGATGCCCACGACCCATAGTGCGGACAGACGACCCGAGCTAGTGGGGGCACACTATGACATAGTCTTAAGTCTCGAGGAACCATCTCGGACTGTCCCAATTGGAATTCCCCCTGATGACCCCATGGCGGGCGAATTGGTACAGCTGCTAAGAGAATACAAAGAAATATTCGCTTTCACAGTGGAGGAGATGCCGGGCATTGATCCAGCAGTGGCGGTGCAGAAGCTAAATGTGGATAGTGCTATAAGACCGGTATGACAGAAGAAAAGAAACCACGACGAGGCTAGAAATTTAGCCGCCGCAGCTGAGGTATAAAAACTGATGGATGCCGGCTTTATACGGCCTTGTCAGTACCCTGACTGGGTGGCCAATGTAGTTCTGGTGCCCAAGCCTAATGGGACATGGAAGATGTGTGTCGATTATACCGATTTGAACAAGGCCTGTCCAAAAGATAGTTTCCCGCTACCAAATATAGATCGGCTTGTCGACTCCACTGCAGGGCACGCGATGATGAGTTTCATGGACGCCTACTCTGGATTTCATCAAATCCCTTTGTGGCCTGAAGATCAAGAGAAGACGTCATTTCTTACATAACAGGGCTTATACTGTTATAAGGTGATGCCGTTTGGCCTAAAAAATGCACCAGCCACCTTTCAACGCTTAGTGAACACGGTCTTTGCTAAATAGCTCGGAAGGAATATAGAATCCTATATTGATGACATGATAGTAAAAAGAAAACAACGAGCATCTCATATCGATGATTTAAGAGAGACCTTCGAGACTCTTCAAACTTATCAAATGAGACTCAATCCCAAGAAATGCATCTTCGGAGTCACTTATGGCAAATTCCATGGTTTTCTTAATGATGAGAGAGGTATTGAGGCCAATCCTGACAAGGTGCAAGCTGTTGTTACTATGACGTCCCCAAAATAGTTAAAGACGTGCAACGCTTGACATGTTGTTTAGCCGCCTTGGGACGTTTTCTTTCCTGAGCCGGGGACAAATGCCACTATTTCTACAGTACCATAAAAAAGGGCACCCAGTTTGAATGGACCTCACTCGCAGAGGCTGCATTTCTTCGACTAAAGGAATACTTTCATACCTTGCCGCGTCTTGTCAGTCCTCTCTAAGGGGAAGTCCTATACATATACCTTGCCATCTCGGATCATGCTCTTAGTGTCGTCCTGCTCACTGAAAGAGAGGGGGTACAGTTACCCGTTTACTTCATAAGCCATGTGTTACAGAATGCCGAGCTCAAGTACCCCACGGTGGAAAATTTTGGCTTAGCATTATTCTAGCCAGCAAGAAGCTCCGCCCCTACTTTTTGGCTCATCGATTGATAGTATACACAGATCAGCCCATAAAATGGCCGTTCACCAACCTGGAGGTGTCCAGGAGAATTCTTAACTTGGCAATCGAACTCAACGCATTCGACATCTCATATGAACGAAGGAAGGCGATAAAAGGACAAGCATTTTCTTATTTCATTGTAGAAATGACCCGGCCTGCTTATATGAAAAATGACAAGACACAATGGATAATTCATGTAGATGGATCCGCCACTCAAAATGGGTGTGGGGCAGGCATCATCTGCGAATCACCAGAAGGGGACATATATGAGTATGCCATGCGTTTCAAGTTCCAGGCTTCAAACAATGAGGCCGAATACGAAGCATTAACATGTGGGATCCAAATGAGCAAGGCAGCAGGAGAAAAAGAAAATTTGGCCTTATCCGATTCTCAGCTGATCGTCAGTCAAGTAAATGGATAATATGAACAAAGGACGACGCCATGATAAAATATTTAGAAATCGTTCGTCAAGAGATACAACCACTAACAAGTTTTGAGGTACGGCGTATACCCAGCTCCGCGTCTTGCGACACCCCATGGCACGTGTTCTGGGAGGTAAAACAAAGTAAAAGCATTGATGTCATAAAAACGGTTGTCCTGGACCGAACGACCACCTGGATGGACGACATAGTCAACTACAAAATGAATGGGGTACTTCTTGAGGATCCTAAGCAGGCGGAGAAGCTGCAAAAGAAATGCTCTTGGTTTGAGATGTGGAACGGGACCTTATACAAGAAAGCCTTCTCTCTGCCCCTTCTCTGCTGTGTAACCCCAGAAAAGGGGCATGAAGTTCTGGTAGATCTACATCAAGGGTTATGCAGCTCTCACATAGGGGGAATGGCTTTGGCAGAAAAAGCTCTAAGGACTGGGTATTATTGGCCCACCCTCAAGCAAGACGCACTCGACCTAGTTAAACAATGCGACAAATGCCAGCGGTTTGCTCACTTAATCCGTCGACCTGCTCAAAAGCTAACACCTATCACTAATCCCATACCATTTGCTAAATGGGGAATGGATTTGTTAAGCCCTTACACCACGACACCAGGTGGGGTACGCTATGTAATAGCAGCTGTTGACTACTTCACCAAATGGGTGGAAGCTGAAGCCCTGAAAAACACTAAGGCACAGGATGTGTGAGCCTTCATTTGGAAAAAAAACATCATCACTCAATTCGGCGTCCCCCAATCTATTATCTTTAATAAGGGGCCACAATTCAAAACACCCAAGTTAGAAGACTGGTTGGCCGACCACGACATCACAGCCTGTTTTTGTCTGTCGGCCGTCCCCAAGCCAATGGGCATGTGGAGGCGTTCAACAAAATAATTTCTGAAGAGATGAAGAAGAAGCTCGACGAAGCTAAAGGATTATGGGCAGACGAGTTACCCAATGTCTTATGGTCCATATGAACCACGGAAAAAGATTCAATAGGAGAAACACCCTTTCTATTAGAATATGGAGCTAAAGCCGTCTTACCAATAAAAATGTGTGAACCCACTCTACACGTCATGCTGTTTGATGAAAATGCCAATTGGGAAATGATGAAGGCGACCTTGGATTTCCTGCCAGAAACCAGAGGGAACGTGGCTTTAAGAGAACAAGAAGGTCTCTAGAAGAATCGTAAAGGTAGGAGATTTTGTGCTAAGGAAAATGGAGGCCGTTGGACGCGCAAATGAGCAAGGGAAACTCACCCCCACATGGGAAGGTCCATACGAAATCTACGAGGAAGTCCGCGATGGAACTTACTGGATCCAAGATATGCAGGGACGTCCCATTCTATGCACTTGGAATGCAGAAAACTTAAAGAAATACTTTTTCTAAGTTTAAGCCTATATTTTCTTGTTAATTTACTATTACCTAGCTTTTAAGAACAAAGACGTCCACACAAAAGACGCACCATGTAGCACGGCTTGACAAGTTTTAATGAAATATCTCCCTGCAAACCAGACTTGAAGTGAGACCTTTACTTTTGTTGCAAATACTTAACTTAAATGACCCAAAAGCGGCCCAAGCACTATAACATTATTCTAAGAATAAATTAAAGACTAGTCGTTTAAAGGCCTAAGAAGTGGCCTAGATTAGCACCCTCACTAGGCTGATCACCTAGAACACAGGGGATACATTCCAAAAAGCTATATACTAAAGAAGTACAAATAGCTCAAGACCTTAGCAAAATGCACAAAGGCACAATGTTGTCGTCGTCCCTTATCAAGGGGGAAGGCTATATCAAGTTGTACAAACAACACAATAAAATCAGTAAACAGGAACCACAACTTAAAAGGGAAAAGGAAAAACATCCATTTCATGGTTAAAGCACACTTCATTAAGTTAGTATTAATTACAAATCATATACAAAAAGGCCTCAGAAAGGGCGTTAAAAACAAAAACAAAACGAGGCCACCAAGCGTCTCATACATCATCATCCTCATGAACAAACACGGGAGGAGGACGTCCTTCTTTCAAGGCCTTCTCCACCTCCACATGATGATCGATGATTCTCTCAAACCAGCCGAAGGCGCGCATGCCTGGGAATTCCTCATTCCAGGCAAGTTCAATACCTCCCTTGATTGACCGTTCCCCCAGCGTGACGGACTGACTACGCCTCTTTTGAATTGGCTGCCTCCTTACTAGCCTCCTCCAGTTGTAACTCCATCTGAGTAAACTTGGAGTCAAGCTGCAGCAACTCGTCCTCATTCTGCTTACACTTCCCAGAAAGTTCCAACATCTCTTGGAAGTTCTTCTCAATCTGTTGGAGACGCTTCTTGTTCTCAGCACAGAGGGAAGCCAAAGATTTGGCCAAAGAATCAACCGTCTCCTTCCTGGTAAGACGAAGCTCTTCCAGAGAAGCAAAATGCTGGTCACCACATTGACGGAGAAGGGTGCGACCTCTAGTCTCCTCCAACACCAAAGAAGCGCGCCCTTGTTCAGAGAATCAGCTGAATAAACATCTGTAGAACGGCAGACGTGAAATTCCGAAACACGAGGAAGGTAAAACGACTATTTACTAAAGAAAGAAACAGAACTTACATCTAATGCACAGGATTGCTGAGCAGCTAGTTGGGTTTCAGCCGCCTCGGGTAAAGTCTCGGCATACTCTGGAGGTATAGCGCTGCGCATAAGGCCCATTACCTCGACCCGATCTCGGGAAGTAAAGCGGCCTGATGAAGGGATCTGATCCAACTCAGCATTTATGGCTTTCTGAGATCAGGTATCTCTACTGGAAAAACAACAGCCTTAGAATCCCTAGGAGAGACTATTGAACTGCCAGACGAAGAACGGCAAGTGCTTACGATGTTGGAATAAAATTTACCACCTGAGTTCCTAGCCCTCTCCGCCGTCTTCGGAGGAATATTGCGGCGGACGTCTTCAAGAATTCCCCCTAGGGGATCAGCCCCTAGGAGACCAGGAGAGAAAAACCCCTTAGTCTCAGAAACGTTCCTCTGAGACACTCTTTGGCGCTTCGGAGACGCCTCCACTATCGAAGACGGCCCCATAGCAGAAT
Organism: Spinacia oleracea; assembly: GCF_020520425.1. Classification (NCBI taxonomy): domain Eukaryota; kingdom Viridiplantae; phylum Streptophyta; class Magnoliopsida; order Caryophyllales; family Amaranthaceae; genus Spinacia; species Spinacia oleracea. The sequence continues at coordinate 100,861,412 of NC_079491.1, read as the reverse complement.
CTCGGACAGGCTTGAAACGTGGCTTATCTGTCCCTCCGGCCTTGCGCTTTGCGGACGGGGTCACAATGGTAGCAGTTTTCTTCGACCCCTGGAAAAAGCACGACGGCTCCATTCAGATAAGCTGTTGGGACCAGATCAAACAGTAAGTTTAAACTAGTTACCTTCTCATTTGCTGCCGGAGGATCATGCGACATGCCACCCTGCTCAGCATCATGGCTTTGCATAGCCTTGAGAGTGCTCGTCTCTAGCACCTCGGCAAGCCAAGTCGGCATATCCACCCTTCCCTAGGAAGCATCATCCAACTTCTCCATAGCCTCGTCTGAAAAAATGAAGACATCAGGAAAAGCATAAAATATAAGTCAAGGAAACCCAAAATTATAAAGTATTACCTCTCGGCATATACGGAAACAAGCCCACAGCGAAGAGGAAAGTAGTATCCTCGAATTGATCCAGATGGGGCAACCACCCATCTGGTATCCAAGCCGTCTTCGTTCCCATGGCAAGTGGCTTGGCTCTGAAAAGGGAAGCTATCTGCTTCCAGAGGTCAGCAAGAACAGGAGGAAGGGGACCACTTTTCCCAACAGAGTTAGGTTGGATCGTCCAACGCGTCATTCGTTTGCACATCGCTTCATCAGTGGTACGAATAACCACCCACTTTTTCGCCAATGATGCCACTTGGACGCCTTCCCAATGACCGTCCGATAAGCTCCTTTGTAGCTCAGGGCCAGCCAGCCCTCGCCGGCCTGAGGGACTTTCGACAGCGTCGCTATCCGAAGAAACGTCGGGAAGGAGGGATTGATGCCTTCGAGCTCACACCTAGCAACGTACCCAAACACGCCGGCCCAAGAATTAGGGGACATTTGGTTCACACCTATATTATAGCCATCCAGCAGTTCCACCACAAACGGGTGCAGCGGAAATCTCATACCCAGTTTCAGGATAGACATGTAGACGGAAAACTCGCCGGGCTCCAGGCCAATGCTAGAGCAGTCCATGCCCCCCGACATCTTTAAGCTGTATTCGCTGCCTACGTTTAAAGATTCTGCATAGTCAGCCCCTTGTTCCCTCAAGTAATTCAGCCAAGATTGGAGAGGGAAGATCTCGCAAGGGTGAAGGTGCCCCTCCTCACTCCGAGACGGAGCCGACACCTTCCCCTCCGCGCGTCCTGATTCTAGGACGTCCTCCTCTACTGGAGACGGATATTCCCTCTCAAAATCTGGGTCTTTTCCTATCCTCACCATGTTGTCCTGCACAAGCCAAAGATTTGGCTCAAGACGGGGGGGCATAAACCTTGTCGGGAAGACGCCAAGTACCAGGTCACCGTCTCAAACCAACCGGGCCGGCGTACCGCAACCAAGGAAAAAAGGGAAAACAAACAAACAAACAAAGTTTCAAAGAGGAGAGAGTTACCTGCTGGATCAAAGAATGAAATCCAAGAAAAATTGAAGGCCCAAGATGAAGAACTCCAAGAACAAAGTTTGAGTGCAACGGTGGTCCTAAATCGCGTACTGGTGGTTGAGTGACGCCGGAAATCGCCTTCCTTCTTTTTCTCTCAAGATATTTTGGAAAATGAGGGGGGGGGGTCAACTTGAAATAACAAGATATTTATAGAGGGGTAAAAAGTTAAGCACACCGCCATGTGTCACTACGGCACAGGAGAAGCCAACAACAGTAAAAACTAAAGGAAAAGTTTTCACTTCTCTTGAGGGGAAAATGATGTGGCCTTGCTGTATCTCCACCATGGACCCCTCACAAAGAAAACACGTGGCCTATCCAAGACTGCCCCAACAGATAAAGGTCCGGTGCTTGAAACCCTGCCTAAATCTTGTCACTTAGGCCCAGGAGGTCAACCTGTTTGACAGGCCCATAGTTATCTATAACAGGCCCAAAACAAGAAGGCACACTAAGTCCTAAGATGTCTTCTAAGGGACACGTGTCCCAATCCCTGAGGTCAGCCAATCAAACAGCTAGGGTTTGGGATCAATTCCCCAAAACCCTAGCCCTATAAATAGTTCAGATCCCAAGGTAACAGGGGAGATTCAATTCATTCCCACCTACCTTAAACTATCTTTGCTCTGCCTTCTCTCTAAAAGTTATTTCTCTCTCTAGCCTATACTTACTTAGGCATCGGAGGTAATATTCCTACGGGAATATTCTTGTTTTGCAGGTTGCAGTAAGATCGTGTCAGCGCATACTTGATACATCCGAGGACGACACGTCATCACCACAAAAGATCCCATAACATTAATAATTAATAATTAATAATTAGTAATTAGTAATTAGTAATTAATAATTAATAATTAATAATTCATAATTAATAATTAATAATTAATAATTCATAATTAATAATTCATAATTCATAATTCATAATTCATAATTAATAATTAATAATTAATAATTAATAATTAATAAATCATAATTCATAATTAATAATTAATAATTAATAGTTCATAGTTAATAATTAATAATTAATAATTCATAGTTAATAATTAATAATTAATAATTAATAATTAATAATTAATAATTAATAATTAATAATTAATAATTAATAATTAATATTAATAATAATTAATAATTAATAATTAATAATTAATAATTAATAATTAATAATTAATAATTAATAATTAATAATTAATAATTAATAATTAATAATTAATAATTAATAATTAATAATTAATAATTAATAATTATAATTAATAATTAATAATTAATATTAATAATTAATAATTAATAATTAATAATTAATAATTAATAATTAATAAAATAATTAATAATTAATAATTAATAATTAATAATTAATAATTAATAATTAATAATTAATAATAATTAATAATTATAATTAATAATTAATAATTAATAATTAATAATTAATAATTAATAATTAATAATTAATAATTAATAATTAATAATTAATAATTAATTATTAATATTTAATAATTAATAATTAATAATTAATAATTAATAATAAATAATTAATAATTAATAATAATAATAAATAATTAATAATTAATAATTGATAATTAATAATTAATAATTAATAATTAATAATTAATAATTAATAATTAATAATTAATAATTAATAATTATAATTAATAATTAATAATTAATAATTAATAATTAATAATTAATAATTAATAATTAATAAATAATAATTAATAATTAATAAATAATGATTAATAATTAATAATTAATGATTAATAATTAATAATTAATGATTAATGATTAATAATTAATGATTAATAATTAATAATTAATAATTAATAATTAATAATTATTAATAATTATTAATTATTAATTAGTAATTAATAATTAATAATTAATAATTAATAATTAATAATTAATAATTAATAATAATAATATTAATAATTAATAATAATAATAATTTGTTAAGTTGAATTGAATTGAATTATACTGAACTTAACTGAACTGAACTAAACTGAACTGAACTGCGAAGTAAGTTCTGAGACTGAAATTAAGCCAAAAAGAACAGGGCCTAAATAGTGAAACAATATAATACTCATGCTCTTACATGACAAAAAAAACATATAAATATACAATGCTTTTTTTTTGCTCGCAATGTATTTGGTTAATCACATGTTTTCTGCCCAATAAATTTGCAGCATGTTACTATCATTATAAGAATATTTTGAATTAAAAATTTTCATTGGTTGAGGTAGCACCTATGAAAAACCTTTGTTTCTGAAGATTGAGAATACGTTTTCCTTGACCAATTGACCTAATTGCATCCTTGGCTGCATAAATGTAAAATTTTTCTTTAATGTTAACTACAATATGAGCTAATTATAATCATAAGAGTATTTAGTTACAGTAGAGTTGAAGCTTGTTGAGTTACAAACTTTATATCAGTAGCTAAGTAACCTAAAATGTGATGTGTAAGGTCATATAGTATAGTTACTTTCAAATTACCCCTTTATATCAGATATAAAACGACACATATTATTTTACCAACAATATAATCTTGAATTTATCTCAAAAAAAAAAATAGTACTCTAGAACTACGCATAGGAATTATGAAGTACAGAGTATTATTTTACCCATTAATTTTACTCTAATAACATTAAAACAGTACGGAGTACTCTAAAACTTGGTATTGCTTAACTCTTAATCTTGAAAAATAAAAAAGAGCACCACCGGCTATATATTCACAGTTGGAAATACAACGGTTAGTTGGATGTCACAGTTACAGAAGATTGTTGCTTTATCCACTACAGAGGCTGAATATGTAGCAGTAACTGAAGCCAGTAAAGAGATGATATGGCTTCAAGGTTTGTTAACTGAGTTGGGATTCAAGCAGGAGAATAATGTTCTATATAGTGATAGTCAGAGTGCGATACGCTTGGCAAAGAATTTAGCATTCCATTCTCCAACAAAGCATATTGGGCTTCGATATCATTTTATCCGATCTTTACTAGAGGATGAAGTGTTAAAATTGGGAAAAGTTCAAGGAACTAAGAATCCGGCAGATATATTAACAAAGGCGGTGACTATTGACAAACTAAAGTTGTGTTCCACTTTAGTTGGCATGCATGAGTAACATACGAGAAAGTTGTACTCCATGGAGTAAGGTGTGAAGACAGATTAAAATCAGTCTTCAAGTGGGAGATTGTTGGATATTAACAATCACTATTATGTTTAGCAATGTAATCCTTAGAAATATTTTAGAATGCATGCATTGTCTTAAAATTGATAGGAAGTAAATAGTTTGCTAATTTAAACAACCTAAATTTAGCAAACTAAAAACTATATAAACGTAAGTTATTGTTTGTAATAATCATCCCAAAAACAAAAAGAAATATAAAGGAGAGAGAGAGAGAAAATCTTTAAAAGAATTTTTAGAGAAAAAAATACTTGGGTGTAATTGGGGTGCGTATAGGTTGTGAGTTACAATAAGTGTTGTGAACACTTGTGTATTATTTATCTTTTCAGTAAAAGTTTTGCACGGTATTTAGAGATTATAACACTTGTCGGATAATCAATTTGTTTGTGTGTGTTATTTTAAATATTATTGTTATTCCTACTAATCTAATTCATTAGGAAAGTTGTATAATTTCCTAACAACTGGTATCAGAGCCGAGTTGGTAAATTCTGTTCGTATCCATAGACAAATTGTCAAATACGATCCAAAGAAGTTAGATTTAAGTGGGAGCAATGGCTGCAGATGAAGGAAAGATAAAACTCGAGATATTCGATGGTGCAGATTTCGGATTTTGGAAGATGCAGATCGAAGATTACCTGTACCAGAAAAAGCTTTATGAACCTCTCTCGGAAAATAAGCCAGAGGGAATGAAAGATGAAGATTGAAATCTTCTCGACAGACAAGCCCTCGGAGTTATCCGATTAACGTTATCACGCAATGTTGCTTTTAATATAGCAAAGGAAAAGACCAGGGCGGGTCTTATGAAAGCTCTCTCGAATATGTATGAGAAGCCATCGGCCTCAAATAAAGTTCATTTAATGAGGCGATTATTCAATTTGCGGATGACGGAAGGTGCATCGGTAGCTCAACATCTCAACAAACTTAATTCAGTCACAACTCAATTAAGTCCAGTCGAAATATATTTTGAAGATGAAGTTCGAGCATTGATACTTTTGTCTTCATTACCAGATAGCTGGAGTGCTACAGTCACAGCCGTGAGTAGCTCGTCAGGAAGCAATAAGTTGAAATTTGACGACGTTCGTGATCTGGTTCTCAGTGAAGAGATCCGACGGAGAGAGTCGAGTGAATCATCAACCTCTTCAGTATTGCATACAGAGTCAAGAGGAAGAAATTCAACTAGAAGGAATGAACGTGGAAGATCAAGCTATCAAGGTAAATCTAGAATTTGGAGATCGAAATCAAGGACTCCCAATAATTCAACGAGCTCAAAGACTATCGAGTGTTGGAATTGTGGGAAGATTGGGCACTACAAAAGTGTAACTCTCCGACTTCTATACACCATTAATTAGGTTAATTATCTTTAATTAGCAGCGGAAACCCTAAATTAGTCGGAGCGTCACATGCCGTATCTCCCTCGTGGAAAATACAAGGCGACATAACCTTTTTAAATTTACTGACTACTGCTGAGTAACAGTAAATATACTTAACTTCGATTAATTATTTACTATTTACATTGAAATCTAAATAAACCTTAATAAGTATTCCTAACATAGATTAAACATTAATATTAACTCAATAATTGAAATTTAACTTAGTGTTTAATTAGTTCGTCCATTATTACTAGTGATATATAATTACTCTTACTATATATCAAATATTGACTTGACTGTCACATCCTCACACTAAGGCATCTCGTAGTCTTCATTGTACCTAAAACATAAGAAGCAACATCGTGAGCCGAGGCCAGTAACATACTACCCTAACAACGTAAATTCATTTCAATTCATTTTATTTACTTTGCAAAAAGGGAGAATAGAATATAGTAAATCACTTTCATAAAAGCATTATAATAAAACATCATTTATAACTTGAAACTTTAATAGTTCCCATTATCTTTCATAAACATTCATTTTACTTGGTAACTGACAAGTTAGCCTTGCGGGACGTCTCCCACCTTGCGATAGTCCTCAAGGAGCACTCTCCCTTGTTGGACATACGTCCGTACCTAAATAGTTTCTCTTTTATCTTGCGGTAACCCTCAAGGAGCATTCTCCCTTGTTGGGTGTCCCGCGGTACGGCGGTACGTGCACGACCTAGAAATAGTAACCCCACTAACTGCAAGAACCTGTTACACTTTTATTTATCATGTTTCGTATTTTATTCGCATCTCATAAAACATCATTCTTATAAAATCATTCATAACATATTTAAATATCATCATTCATAAACCACTTATAAACAAATTTTAGATCCCACAATCCAATAAAAAGCATATCATAATAAACACATTTCATAATCTCATAAAACACATTTCATAAGGGATCGTGGGTGTTAGCAATAGATGTTACCTTAACCGTAGTTTTATACTTCCCGTTTGATGGACCGTTCTTCCTGAGCTCCGCGTACCGATTTCTTTCAGAAGATTTATTGAATTAGTGTTAAACAATAAATAATTTAAATCAATATTTTGAAAATAATATTTTATATATTTTATTAATTTATAACTTTATAAACCAGTTTAAACATAAAATATTACTAAATCCAAATTTTAAGTTAATATTGCAAACAATTAGAGTAACAACTATTCTATTATATTAAAAGAAATCAATTTAAAGTGGCAAACTAACAATTACGGTATACTAAAAGCTATTGGGCCATGGGCTTACATGAAAAGATAGAAAATAGAACAAAGTTCCAAAGTGGAACTTAGTTCCTGACTTCTGGAACACAAGCAGGGGAGCAACAGGGCACGCACAAAGGAGGGAGGAAGGAAAAAATGGGGCGGCTGAGTGGTGGTGACTGGCCGGGAGGCGGAGCGACGCAGCGCCGCAGCAACAACACGCCAGCAAGGCGGTGTTGGTGGTGGTCTCAGGGAGGCGCGTCGATGAAATAGAAGAGTAGTGGTGAGTGCAGCCGAGAAGGAGAACAGAAGGGTGGGCGAGCACAGGGACCTACGGGGTTGGTGATCGGAGGTTAGTGGGTGGTCAGTGGTGGATTTTCCGGTAGGAACAGGAGTCGGTCAGTTGGTGGTGGTGGTTGTTCAAACCTAAAACGAAGGTAATGGTGAAAACTCCATGTTTTTTTTAACGGTGAAAGCTTGGTTTTGAAATTGAATTTTCTGGTTAAATGAACAACTATTTATAGGGACTAATGGTGTTGGATGACATAAGAGATGAGCTCAATTGAAGCTCCATTGATTGACAATTGTAGAGTTTAATTGATTGACAAATGTGAAAAAGAATTCAGAAATTGATGACTAGGGTAATGAAATTCTGATTAGTGTCATGGAAATTGATGAGTCATATGGAGATGAACAAGGGTGGTGACAAGTAGAAAGTGAGTTTGATTTCCATGGAGAAAAGAAAAAGGAAGTGGCGTGAAGAAGAAGAAGAAGGAAGAAAGAAACTGATTTTTGGTTTCTCAATTGAAAAGGGGTACTTTGGTAATTGCAAAATGTTAGGAAAAATTACTGAATTTTACTCCTCTACTTGAACTTAAATTGAAAATAATTATAAATTTTAATCAAATATTATAAAATCAAAATAATAATAATCTTACCATTAATATTTTTAAATTTTCAAGTCAAAATAATTAAAATTGGAAGTTCAAAAAGTAAGATTTAAAACGGTTTTGCGTTAATAAAAATAATTAAGCATAATAAATCGAGTTTTAAAAATTCGGGGTATTACATCCTTACCCCCTTAGAAAAAATTTCGTCCCCGAAACTTGAAAATTAGCCGCATAAAATGATTGTTGAAAATCGAAAACATTCAAATAAAAGTATAATATTTTATTTTAAAACCAAGATCTCACAATTTCATTTTAATTCCGACAATGTCTAGCCTTCATTCCGCCATCTTCTTTTATGACTCCGCTTCTACTCGAGATCTAGAATCGAAGAGCACATAATACAAAAGGGGCAAAATTATATATTGATTCTTAATCGTCATTAAGGTCAATTACATTTCGCCATCGTCTTTCGTATCTCCACTTGATTTCATATAATAGGATCGAGGAGCAAAGGACATAAAAGGGGCAAACTTGTTAGCATAGACTAGGCTCCCATTTTACTTTGTGATATCTTGTTTGAAAATATTTTCTACCAAAAATAGTAACATTTAATGCAAAATTATAATTCTGAAAATATATGTATACATAATTAAAATAAATATTTATCTATCAATTGGAATACTCAAATAATTTGTAAAAGTTATTTTTTAACACAATCTCGTACTCTGAGCTCATGAGAACTTCCATCGGAGGCGGCTTCCATAAGTAACAATTAGATTACCAGTACAGTCATGTCAGCATAAACATAATCCATATCATAAGGGCATAATTCATAAACTGGAAATTTTCATATTCAACATAAGCATAACATTCATAATCATTTGATCTAATACACGAGCATGGTTGACCATAACATAATCATTTATAGAAAACATAGTCATTCATACATCATATCGTTCATGGGTGAACAATTAGAGACATTTCACTTTCATTTGCCATTGGGGTTCTTTGCCGCAGGAATCTTGTCGTTGACTTTCATTATTTGATTCGTTTCGATTTCGATCTTCGATCTTTTCTTATGCGTCAAACAACTTCGTTGATTACGTTCGTTGCGGGGTTCGAGTCCAATCACGTGACAGGAACTACATCATTAGACATACGACTTCGTTACTTATCGTTAGTATTTTAAGTCGACAAACCTTGGGTTTTTGGCAGATATTTCTAAGCCATCACATGTGCCTTTATCAGAAACAATCTAGGTTCCAGAAACTTAGTTCAGACTACCTGGTTTTACAGACATTTCATTTCGTCGATTTCTTTTCTTAACTCCATTGCATTCCTCAATCATTCATAATTCTTTTTGAACTTCATAACATTCATTGATATCATCAACCTCATAGACAAACTAATTCTCAATAACTTATTTTGGTAAGTTCCTCAAAGCTTTATATGCAAACTCAATTCCATATTTTCACCATAAATCATGTTTTCCACATAACATTTTGCAAAACCTTAAATTCTTTTGCTTAGCTTTCTTTATGGAGATAATCAAGCATCCTTTCAAATAAATACATGAAAATAATCCTTACAAATGATGCAGAAAAGTAAACTAAGAATCGATTTCAATCATAACTTCAATGCTTTAAACCTCGATTTATTTGTTGATTTGCCACTTACGAAATACAAACTCATTCTCTTTCGATACTCTATCATTCAACCTTTTTGATAACTAATTCTTGATAACTCCTTTTGATAAAATCCTCAAGATCTTATTCATGTTTCAACTCAAACGGGTCTTTTACCATAACTCATGGGGTTCATAACATTCATGTATAATTTCTTAGCTTCCTTAATAAAGGCATATCAATCATCTTTCAGATACTAGACTTTTGTACTTATAAACACCAAAACATTCATCGGAAAGGTAACCCAAGAATCACTTTTATTCATAACTTTAACACTTTAAACTTCGAATAATCTTAACTTAATTAGTGATCAACCACTCATGAAATACAACCTATGCTCGCTTGGTACTCTTAACATTTATACTATCCTTAAAGATTTCATAACCATAAAAATTCCTCAAAAAAATTCGTATCCACAAAATCTTTGAGTTCGAACCATGCTTAACTTAACTTCTTCCAAGAAATCAGTAATGCTTAAACTTTTCCTAGTCTGTCTAGGGTAAGAAACTCATAACATGACATGATAAACATGAAAACAAGGGAAGTTCAGATCCAAAGCGAGAGAGAGCAAAATAATATTAGCGTTGGCGTCATCGTGAATGTTGCGCTTGAGAGCTTCGTTCGTGGCATCGTTGGTAACCTCGATTGTCGATATTTCGCATAACATATTCAATCAGAAAACAACATAAATAACATGAGAAATGAATCCCATTTATCCCGTGCGTTCCTACCCTCACACTCATTTCATTTTAACTTGACATGATTTTAACATATTCTTTTTAACTAATTCCTTAAAAACTCTTTGCTTAAAGCCTAATGAATTCTACTATGCGCAAAACCCGTAAGGTTTCGCACTTATGGTCCAGAACCTTGGCTCTGATACCAAACTGTAACTCTCCGACTTCTATACACCATTAATTAGGTTAATTATCTTTAATTAGCAGCGGAAACCCTAAATTAGTCGGAGCGTCACATGCCGTATCTCCCTCGTGGAAAATACAAGGCGACATAACCTTTTTAAATTTACTGACTACTGCTGAGTAACAGTAAATATACTTAACTTCGATTAATTATTTACTATTTACATTGAAATCTAAATAAACCTTAATAAGTATTCCTAACATAGATTAACATTAATATTAACTCAATAATTGAAATTTAACTTAGTGTTTAATTAGTTCGTCCATTATTACTAGTGATATATAATTACTCTTACTATATATCAAATATTGACTTGACTGTCACATCCTCACACTAAGGCATCTCGTAGTCTTCATTGTACCTAAAACATAAGAAGCAACATCGTGAGCCGAGGCCAGTAACATACTACCCTAACAACGTAAATTCATTTCAATTCATTTTATTTACTTTGCAAAAAGGGAGAATAGAATATAGTAAATCACTTTCATAAAAGCATTATAATAAAACATCATTTATAACTTGAAACTTTAATAGTTCCCATTATCTTTCATAAACATTCATTTTACTTGGTAACTGACAAGTTAGCCTTGCGGGACGTCTCCCACCTTGCGATAGTCCTCAAGGAGCACTCTCCCTTGTTGGACATACGTCCGTACCTAAATAGTTTCTCTTTTATCTTGCGGTAACCCTCAAGGAGCATTCTCCCTTGTTGGGTGTCCCGCGGTACGGCGGTACGTGCACGACCTAGAAATAGTAACCCCACTAACTGCAAGAACCTGTTACACTTTTATTTATCATGTTTCGTATTTTATTCGCATCTCATAAAACATCATTCTTATAAAATCATTCATAACATATTTAAATATCATCATTCATAAACCACTTATAAACAAATTTTAGATCCCACAATCCAATAAAAAGCATATCATAATAAACACATTTCATAATCTCATAAAACACATTTCATAAGGGATCGTGGGTGTTAGCAATAAATGTTACCTTAACCGTAGTTTTATACTTCCCGTTTGATGGACCGTTCTTCCTGAGCTCCGCGTACCGATTTCTTTCAGAAGATTTATTGAATTAGTGTTAAACAATAAATAATTTAAATCAATATTTTGAAAATAATATTTTATATATTTTTATTAATTTATAACTTTATAAACCAGTTTAAACATAAAATATTACTAAATCCAAATTTTAAGTTAATATTGCAAACAATTAGAGTAACAACTATTCTATTATATTAAAAGAAATCAATTTAAAGTGGCAAACTAACAATTACGGTATACTAAAAGCTATTGGGCCATGGGCTTACATGAAAAGATAGAAAATAGAACAAAGTTCCAAAGTGGAACTTAGTTCCTGACTTCTGGAACACAAGCAGGGGAGCAACAGGGCACGCACAAAGGAGGGAGGAAGGAAAAAATGGGGCGGCTGAGTGGTGGTGACTGGCCGGGAGGCGGAGCGACGCAGCGCCGCAGCAACAACACGCCAGCAAGGCGGTGTTGGTGGTGGTCTCAGGGAGGCGCGTCGATGAAATAGAAGAGTAGTGGTGAGTGCAGCCGAGAAGGAGAACAGAAGGGTGGGCGAGCACAGGGACCTACGGGGTTGGTGATCGGAGGTTAGTGGGTGGTCAGTGGTGGATTTTCCGGTAGGAACAGGAGTCGGTCAGTTGGTGGTGGTGGTTGTTCAAACCTAAAACGAAGGTAATGGTGAAAACTCCATGTTTTTTTTAACGGTGAAAGCTTGGTTTTGAAATTGAATTTTCTGGTTAAATGAACAACTATTTATAGGGACTAATGGTGTTGGATGACATAAGAGATGAGCTCAATTGAAGCTCCATTGATTGACAATTGTAGAGTTTAATTGATTGACAAATGTGAAAAAGAATTCAGAAATTGATGACTAGGGTAATGAAATTCTGATTAGTGTCATGGAAATTGATGAGTCATATGGAGATGAACAAGGGTGGTGACAAGTAGAAAGTGAGTTTGATTTCCATGGAGAAAAGAAAAAGGAAGTGGCGTGAAGAAGAAGAAGAAGGAAGAAAGAAACTGATTTTTGGTTTCTCAATTGAAAAGGGGTACTTTGGTAATTGCAAAATGTTAGGAAAAATTATTGAATTTTACTCCTCTACTTGAACTTAAATTGAAAATAATTATAAATTTTAATCAAATATTATAAAATCAAAATAATAATAATCTTACCATTAATATTTTTAAATTTTCAAGTCAAAATAATTAAAATTGGAAGTTCAAAAAGTAAGATTTAAAACGGTTTTGCGTTAATAAAAATAATTAAGCATAATAAATCGAGTTTTAAAAATTCGGGGTATTACATCCTTACCCCCTTAGAAAAAATTTCGTCCCCGAAACTTGAAAATTAGCCGCATAAAATGATTGTTGAAAATCGAAAACATTCAAATAAAAGTATAATATTTTATTTTAAAACCAAGATCTCACAATTTCATTTTAATTCCGACAATGTCTAGCCTTCATTCCGCCATCTTCTTTTATGACTCCGCTTCTACTCGAGATCTAGAATCGAAGAGCACATAATACAAAAGGGGCAAAATTATATATTGATTCTTAATCGTCATTAAGGTCAATTACATTTCGCCATCGTCTTTCGTATCTCCACTTGATTTCATATAATAGGATCGAGGAGCAAAGGACATAAAAGGGGCAAACTTGTTAGCATAGACTAGGCTCCCATTTTACTTTGTGATATCTTGTTTGAAAATATTTTCTACCAAAAATAGTAACATTTAATGCAAAATTATAATTCTGAAAATATATGTATACATAATTAAAATAAATATTTATCTATCAATTGGAATACTCAAATAATTTGTAAAAGTTATTTTTTAACACAATCTCGTACTCTGAGCTCATGAGAACTTCCATCGGAGGCGGCTTCCATAAGTAACAATTAGATTACCAGTACAGTCATGTCAGCATAAACATAATCCATATCATAAGGGCATAATTCATAATCTGGAAATTTTCATATTCAACATAAGCATAACATTCATAATCATTTGATCTAATACACGAGCATGGTTGACCATAACATAATCATTTATAGAAAACATAGTCATTCATACATCATATCGTTCATGGGTGAACAATTAGAGACATTTCACTTTCATTTGCCATTGGGGTTCTTTGCCGCAGGAATCTTGTCGTTGACTTTCATTATTTGATTCGTTTCGATTTCGATCTTCGATCTTTTCTTATGCGTCAAACAACTTCGTTGATTACGTTCGTTGCGGGGTTCGAGTCCAATCACGTGACAGGAACTACATCATTAGACATACGACTTCGTTACTTATCGTTAGTATTTTAAGTCGACAAACCTTGGGTTTTTGGCAGATATTTCTAAGCCATCACATGTGCCTTTATCAGAAACAATCTAGGTTCCAGAAACTTAGTTCAGACTACCTGGTTTTACAGACATTTCATTTCGTCGATTTCTTTTCTTAACTCCATTGCATTCCTCAATCATTCATAATTCTTTTTGAACTTCATAACATTCATTGATATCATCAACCTCATAGACAGACTAATTCTCAATAACTTATTTTGGTAAGTTCCTCAAAGCTTTATATGCAAACTCAATTCCATATTTTCACCATAAATCATGTTTTCCACATAACATTTTGCAAAACCTTAAATTCTTTTGCTTAGCTTTCTTTATGGAGATAATCAAGCATCCTTTCAAATAAATACATGAAAATAATCCTTACAAATGATGCAGAAAAGTAAACTAAGAATCGATTTCAATCATAACTTCAATGCTTTAAACCTCGATTTATTTGTTGATTTGCCACTTACGAAATACAAACTCATTCTCTTTCGATACTCTATCATTCAACCTTTTTGATAACTAATTCTTGATAACTCCTTTTGATAAAATCCTCAAGATCTTATTCATGTTTCAACTCAAACGGGTCTTTTACCATAACTCATGGGGTTCATAACATTCATGTATAATTTCTTAGCTTCCTTAATAAAGGCATATCAATCATCTTTCAGATACTAGACTTTTGTACTTATAAACACCAAAACATTCATCGGAAAGGTAACCCAAGAATCACTTTTATTCATAACTTTAACACTTTAAACTTCGAATAATCTTAACTTAATTAGTGATCAACCACTCATGAAATACAACCTATGCTCGCTTGGTACTCTTAACATTTATACTATCCTTAAAGATTTCATAACCATAAAAATTCCTCAAAAAAATTCGTATCCACAAAATCTTTGAGTTCGAACCATGCTTAACTTAACTTCTTCCAAGAAATCAGTAATGCTTAAACTTTTCCTAGTCTGTCTAGGGTAAGAAACTCATAACATGACATGATAAACATGAAAACAAGGGAAGTTCAGATCCAAAGCGAGAGAGAGCAAAATAATATTAGCGTTGGCGTCATCGTGAATGTTGCGCTTGAGAGCTTCGTTCGTGGCATCGTTGGTAACCTCGATTGTCGATATTTCGCATAACATATTCAATCAGAAAACAACATAAATAACATGAGAAATGAATCCCATTTATCCCGTGCGTTCCTACCCTCACACTCATTTCATTTTAACTTGACATGATTTTAACATATTCTTTTTAACTAATTCCTTAAAAACTCTTTGCTTAAAGCCTAATGAATTCTACTATGCGCAAAACCCGTAAGGTTTCGCACTTATGGTCCAGAACCTTGGCTCTGATACCAAACTGTAACTCTCCGACTTCTATACACCATTAATTAGGTTAATTATCTTTAATTAGCAGCGGAAACCCTAAATTAGTCGGAGCGTCACATGCCGTATCTCCCTCGTGGAAAATACAAGGCGACATAACCTTTTTAAATTTACTGACTACTGCTGAGTAACAGTAAATATACTTAACTTCGATTAATTATTTACTATTTACATTGAAATCTAAATAAACCTTAATAAGTATTCCTAACATAGATTAAACATTAATATTAACTCAATAATTGAAATTTAACTTAGTGTTTAATTAGTTCGTCCATTATTACTAGTGATATATAATTACTCTTACTATATATCAAATATTGACTTGACTGTCACATCCTCACACTAAGGCATCTCGTAGTCTTCATTGTACCTAAAACATAAGAAGCAACATCGTGAGCCGAGGCCAGTAACATACTACCCTAACAACGTAAATTCATTTCAATTCATTTTATTTACTTTGCAAAAAGGGAGAATAGAATATAGTAAATCACTTTCATAAAAGCATTATAATAAAACATCATTTATAACTTGAAACTTTAATAGTTCCCATTATCTTTCATAAACATTCATTTTACTTGGTAACTGACAAGTTAGCCTTGCGGGACGTCTCCCACCTTGCGATAGTCCTCAAGGAGCACTCTCCCTTGTTGGACATACGCCCGTACCTAAATAGTTTCTCTTTTATCTTACGGTAACCCTCAAGGAGCACTCTCCCTTGTTGGGTGTCCCGCGGTACGGCGGTACGTGCACGACCTAGAAATAGTAACCCCACTAACTGCCAGAACCTGTTACACTTTTATTTATCATGTTTCGTATTTTATTCGCATCTCATAAAACATCATTCTTATAAAATCATTCATAACATATTTAAATATCATCATTCATAAACCACTTATAAACAAATTTTAGATCCCACAATCCAATAAAAAGCATATCATAATAAACACATTTCATAATCTCATAAAACACATTTCATAAGGGATCGTGGGTGTTAGCAATAGATGTTACCTTAACCGTAGTTTTATACTTCCCGTTTGATGGACCGTTCTTCCTGAGCTCCGCGTACCGATTTCTTTCAGAAGATTTATTGAATTAGTGTTAAACAATAAATAATTTAAATCAATATTTTGAAAATAATATTTTATATATTTTTATTAATTTATAACTTTATAAACCAGTTTAAACATAAAATATTACTAAATCCAAATTTTAAGTTAATATCGCAAACAATTAGAGTAACAACTATTCTATTATATTAAAAGAAATCAATTTAAAGTGGCAAACTAACAATTACGGTATACTAAAAGCTATTGGGCCATGGGCTTACATGAAAAGATAGAAAATAGAACAAAGTTCCAAAGTGGAACTTAGTTCCTGACTTCTGGAACACAAGCAAGGGAGCAACAGGGCACGCACAAAGGAGGGAGGAAGGAAAAAATGGGGCGGCTGAGTGGTGGTGACTGGCCGGGAGGCGGAGCGACGCAGCGCCGCAGCAACAACACGCCAGCAAGGCGGTGTTGGTGGTGGTCTCAGGGAGGCGCGTCGATGAAATAGAAGAGTAGTGGTGAGTGAAACCAAGAAGGAGAGCAGAAGGGTGGGCGAGCGCAGGGACCTACGGGGTTGGTGATTGGAGGTTAGTGGGTGGTCGGTGGTGGATTTTCCGGTAGGAACAGGAGGCGGTCAGTTGGTGGTGGTGGTTGTTCAAAGCTAAAACGAAGGTAATGGTGAAAACTCCATGTTTTTTTAACGGTGAAAGCTTGGTTTTGAAATTGAATTTTTTGGTTAAATGAACAACTATTTATAGGGACTAATGGTGTTGGATGACATAAGAGATGAGCTCAATTGAAGCTCCATTGATTGACAATTGTAGAGTTTAATTGATTGACAAATGTGAAAAAGAATTCAGAAGTTGATGAATAGGGTAATGAAATTCTGATTAGTGTCATGGAAATTGATGAGTCATATGGAGATGAACAAGGGTGGTGACAAGTAGAAAGTGAGTTTGACTTCCACGGAGAAAAGAAAGAGGAAGTGGCGTGAAGAAGAAGAAGAAGGAAGAAAGAAATTGATTTTTGGTTTCTCATTTGAAAATGGGTACTTTGGTAATTGCAAAATGTTAGGAAAAATTACTGAATTTTACTCCTCTACTTGAACTTAAATTGAAAATAATTATAAATTTTAATCAAATATTATAAAATCAAAATAATAATAATCTTACCATTAATATTTTTAAATTTTCAAGTCAAAATATTTAAATTGGAAGTTCAAAAAGTAAGATTTAAAACGGTTTTGCGTTAATAAAAATAATTAAGCATAATAAATCGAGTTTTAAAAATTCGGGGTATTACATCCTTACCCCCTTAGAAAAAATTTCGTCCCCGAAACTTGAAAATTAGCCGCATAAAATGATTGTTGAAAATCGAAAACATTCAAATAAAAGTATAATATTTTATTTTAAAACCAAGATCTCACAATTTCATTTTAATTCCGACAATGTCTAGCCTTCATTCCACCATCTTCTTTTATGACTCCGCTTCTACTCGAGATCTAGAATCGAAGAGCACATAATACAAAAGGGGCAAAATTATATATTGATTCTTAATCGTCATTAAGGTCAATTACATTTCGCCATCGTCTTTCGTATCTCCACTTGATTTCATATAATAGGATCGAGGAGCAAAGGACATAAAAGGGGCAAACTTGTTAGCATAGACTAGGCTCCCATTTTACTTTGTGATATCTTGTTTGAAAATATTTTCTACCAAAAATAGTAACATTTAATGCAAAATTATAATTCTGAAAATATATGTATACATAATTAAAATAAATATTTATCTATCAATTGGAATACTCAAATAATTTGTAAAAGTTATTTTTTAACACAATCTCGTACTCTGAGCTCATGAGAACTTCCATCGGAGGCGGCTTCCATAAGTAACAATTAGATTACCAGTACAGTCATGTCAGCATAAACATAATCCATATCATAAGGGCATAATTCATAAACTGGAAATTTTCATATTCAACATAAGCATAACATTCATAATCATTTGATCTAATACACGAGCATGGTTGACCATAACATAATCATTTATAGAAAACATAGTCATTCATACATCATATCGTTCATGGGTGAACAATTAGAGACATTTCACTTTCATTTGCCATTGGGGTTCTTTGCCGCAGGAATCTTGTCGTTGACTTTCATTATTTGATTCGTTTCGATTTCGATCTTCGATCTTTTCTTATGCGTCAAACAACTTCGTTGATTACGTTCGTTGCGGGGTTCGAGTCCAATCACGTGACAGGAACTACATCATTAGACATACGACTTCGTTACTTATCGTTAGTATTTTAAGTCGACAAACCTTGGGTTTTTGGCAGATATTTCTAAGCCATCACATGTGCCTTTATCAGAAACAATCTAGGTTCCAGAAACTTAGTTCAGACTACCTGGTTTTACAGACATTTCATTTCGTCGATTTCTTTTCTTAACTCCATTGCATTCCTCAATCATTCATAATTCTTTTTGAACTTCATAACATTCATTGATATCATCAACCTCATAGACAAACTAATTCTCAATAACTTATTTTGGTAAGTTCCTCAAAGCTTTATATGCAAACTCAATTCCATATTTTCACCATAAATCATGTTTTCCACATAACATTTTGCAAAACCTTAAATTCTTTTGCTTAGCTTTCTTTATGGAGATAATCAAGCATCCTTTCAAATAAATACATGAAAATAATCCTTACAAATGATGCAGAAAAGTAAACTAAGAATCGATTTCAATCATAACTTCAATGCTTTAAACCTCGATTTATTTGTTGATTTGCCACTTACGAAATACAAACTCATTCTCTTTCGATACTCTATCATTCAACCTTTTTGATAACTAATTCTTGATAACTCCTTTTGATAAAATCCTCAAGATCTTATTCATGTTTCAACTCAAACGGGTCTTTTACCATAACTCATGGGGTTCATAACATTCATGTATAATTTCTTAGCTTCCTTAATAAAGGCATATCAATCATCTTTCAGATACTAGACTTTTGTACTTATAAACACCAAAACATTCATCGGAAAGGTAACCCAAGAATCACTTTTATTCATAACTTTAACACTTTAAACTTCGAATAATCTTAACTTAATTAGTGATCAACCACTCATGAAATACAACCTATGCTCGCTTGGTACTCTTAACATTTATACTATCCTTAAAGATTTCATAACCATAAAAATTCCTCAAAAAAATTCGTATCCACAAAATCTTTGAGTTCGAACCATGCTTAACTTAACTTCTTCCAAGAAATCAGTAATGCTTAAACTTTTCCTAGTCTGTCTAGGGTAAGAAACTCATAACATGACATGATAAACATGAAAACAAGGGAAGTTCAGATCCAAAGCGAGAGAGAGCAAAATAATATTAGCGTTGGCGTCATCGTGAATGTTGCGCTTGAGAGCTTCGTTCGTGGCATCGTTGGTAACCTCGATTGTCGATATTTCGCATAACATATTCAATCAGAAAACAACATAAATAACATGAGAAATGAATCCCATTTATCCCGTGCGTTCCTACCCTCACACTCATTTCATTTTAACTTGACATGATTTTAACATATTCTTTTTAACTAATTCCTTAAAAACTCTTTGCTTAAAGCCTAATGAATTCTACTATGCGCAAAACCCGTAAGGTTTCGCACTTATGGTCCAGAACCTTGGCTCTGATACCAAACTGTAACTCTCCGACTTCTATACACCATTAATTAGGTTAATTATCTTTAATTAGCAGCGGAAACCCTAAATTAGTCGGAGCGTCACATGCCGTATCTCCCTCGTGGAAAATACAAGGCGACATAACCTTTTTAAATTTACTGACTACTGCTGAGTAACAGTAAATATACTTAACTTCGATTAATTATTTACTATTTACATTGAAATCTAAATAAACCTTAATAAGTATTCCTAACATAGATTAACATTAATATTAACTCAATAATTGAAATTTAACTTAGTGTTTAATTAGTTCGTCCATTATTACTAGTGATATATAATTACTCTTACTATATATCAAATATTGACTTGACTGTCACATCCTCACACTAAGGCATCTCGTAGTCTTCATTGTACCTAAAACATAAGAAGCAACATCGTGAGCCGAGGCCAGTAACATACTACCCTAACAACGTAAATTCATTTCAATTCATTTTATTTACTTTGCAAAAAGGGAGAATAGAATATAGTAAATCACTTTCATAAAAGCATTATAATAAAACATCATTTATAACTTGAAACTTTAATAGTTCCCATTATCTTTCATAAACATTCATTTTACTTGGTAACTGACAAGTTAGCCTTGCGGGACGTCTCCCACCTTGCGATAGTCCTCAAGGAGCACTCTCCCTTGTTGGACATACGTCCGTACCTAAATAGTTTCTCTTTTATCTTGCGGTAACCCTCAAGGAGCATTCTCCCTTGTTGGGTGTCCCGCGGTACGGCGGTACGTGCACGACCTAGAAATAGTAACCCCACTAACTGCAAGAACCTGTTACACTTTTATTTATCATGTTTCGTAATTTATTCGCATCTCATAAAACATCATTCTTATAAAATCATTCATAACATATTTAAATATCATCATTCATAAACCACTTATAAACAAATTTTAGATCCCACAATCCAATAAAAAGCATATCATAATAAACACATTTCATAATCTCATAAAACACATTTCATAAGGGATCGTGGGTGTTAGCAATAGATGTTACCTTAACCGTAGTTTTATACTTCCCGTTTGATGGACCGTTCTTCCTGAGCTCCGCGTACCGATTTCTTTCAGAAGATTTATTGAATTAGTGTTAAACAATAAATAATTTAAATCAATATTTTGAAAATAATATTTTATATATTTTTATTAATTTATAACTTTATAAACCAGTTTAAACATAAAATATTACTAAATCCAAATTTTAAGTTAATATTGCAAACAATTAGAGTAACAACTATTCTATTATATTAAAAGAAATCAATTTAAAGTGGCAAACTAACAATTACGGTATACTAAAAGCTATTGGGCCATGGGCTTACATGAAAAGATAGAAAATAGAACAAAGTTCCAAAGTGGAACTTAGTTCCTGACTTCTGGAACACAAGCAGGGGAGCAACAGGGCACGCACAAAGGAGGGAGGAAGGAAAAAATGGGGCGGCTGAGTGGTGGTGACTGGCCGGGAGGCGGAGCGACGCAGCGCCGCAGCAACAACACGCCAGCAAGGCGGTGTTGGTGGTGGTCTCAGGGAGGCGCGTCGATGAAATAGAAGAGTAGTGGTGAGTGCAGCCGAGAAGGAGAACAGAAGGGTGGGCGAGCACAGGGACCTACGGGGTTGGTGATCGGAGGTTAGTGGGTGGTCAGTGGTGGATTTTCCGGTAGGAACAGGAGTCGGTCAGTTGGTGGTGGTGGTTGTTCAAACCTAAAACGAAGGTAATGGTGAAAACTCCATGTTTTTTTTAACGGTGAAAGCTTGGTTTTGAAATTGAATTTTCTGGTTAAATGAACAACTATTTATAGGGACTAATGGTGTTGGATGACATAAGAGATGAGCTCAATTGAAGCTCCATTGATTGACAATTGTAGAGTTTAATTGATTGACAAATGTGAAAAAGAATTCAGAAATTGATGACTAGGGTAATGAAATTCTGATTAGTGTCATGGAAATTGATGAGTCATATGGAGATGAACAAGGGTGGTGACAAGTAGAAAGTGAGTTTGATTTCCATGGAGAAAAGAAAAAGGAAGTGGCGTGAAGAAGAAGAAGAAGGAAGAAAGAAACTGATTTTTGGTTTCTCAATTGAAAAGGGGTACTTTGGTAATTGCAAAATGTTAGGAAAAATTATTGAATTTTACTCCTCTACTTGAACTTAAATTGAAAATAATTATAAATTTTAATCAAATATTATAAAATCAAAATAATAATAATCTTACCATTAATATTTTTAAATTTTCAAGTCAAAATAATTAAAATTGGAAGTTCAAAAAGTAAGATTTAAAACGGTTTTGCGTTAATAAAAATAATTAAGCATAATAAATCGAGTTTTAAAAATTCGGGGTATTACATCCTTACCCCCTTAGAAAAAATTTCGTCCCCGAAACTTGAAAATTAGCCGCATAAAATGATTGTTGAAAATCGAAAACATTCAAATAAAAGTATAATATTTTATTTTAAAACCAAGATCTCACAATTTCATTTTAATTCCGACAATGTCTAGCCTTCATTCCGCCATCTTCTTTTATGACTCCGCTTCTACTCGAGATCTAGAATCGAAGAGCACATAATACAAAAGGGGCAAAATTATATATTGATTCTTAATCGTCATTAAGGTCAATTACATTTCGCCATCGTCTTTCGTATCTCCACTTGATTTCATATAATAGGATCGAGGAGCAAAGGACATAAAAGGGGCAAACTTGTTAGCATAGACTAGGCTCCCATTTTACTTTGTGATATCTTGTTTGAAAATATTTTCTACCAAAAATAGTAACATTTAATGCAAAATTATAATTCTGAAAATATATGTATACATAATTAAAATAAATATTTATCTATCAATTGGAATACTCAAATAATTTGTAAAAGTTATTTTTTAACACAATCTCGTACTCTGAGCTCATGAGAACTTCCATCGGAGGCGGCTTCCATAAGTAACAATTAGATTACCAGTACAGTCATGTCAGCATAAACATAATCCATATCATAAGGGCATAATTCATAATCTGGAAATTTTCATATTCAACATAAGCATAACATTCATAATCATTTGATCTAATACACGAGCATGGTTGACCATAACATAATCATTTATAGAAAACATAGTCATTCATACATCATATCGTTCATGGGTGAACAATTAGAGACATTTCACTTTCATTTGCCATTGGGGTTCTTTGCCGCAGGAATCTTGTCGTTGACTTTCATTATTTGATTCGTTTCGATTTCGATCTTCGATCTTTTCTTATGCGTCAAACAACTTCGTTGATTACGTTCGTTGCGGGGTTCGAGTCCAATCACGTGACAGGAACTACATCATTAGACATACGACTTCGTTACTTATCGTTAGTATTTTAAGTCGACAAACCTTGGGTTTTTGGCAGATATTTCTAAGCCATCACATGTGCCTTTATCAGAAACAATCTAGGTTCCAGAAACTTAGTTCAGACTACCTGGTTTTACAGACATTTCATTTCGTCGATTTCTTTTCTTAACTCCATTGCATTCCTCAATCATTCATAATTCTTTTTGAACTTCATAACATTCATTGATATCATCAACCTCATAGACAGACTAATTCTCAATAACTTATTTTGGTAAGTTCCTCAAAGCTTTATATGCAAACTCAATTCCATATTTTCACCATAAATCATGTTTTCCACATAACATTTTGCAAAACCTTAAATTCTTTTGCTTAGCTTTCTTTATGGAGATAATCAAGCATCCTTTCAAATAAATACATGAAAATAATCCTTACAAATGATGCAGAAAAGTAAACTAAGAATCGATTTCAATCATAACTTCAATGCTTTAAACCTCGATTTATTTGTTGATTTGCCACTTACGAAATACAAACTCATTCTCTTTCGATACTCTATCATTCAACCTTTTTGATAACTAATTCTTGATAACTCCTTTTGATAAAATCCTCAAGATCTTATTCATGTTTCAACTCAAACGGGTCTTTTACCATAACTCATGGGGTTCATAACATTCATGTATAATTTCTTAGCTTCCTTAATAAAGGCATATCAATCATCTTTCAGATACTAGACTTTTGTACTTATAAACACCAAAACATTCATCGGAAAGGTAACCCAAGAATCACTTTTATTCATAACTTTAACACTTTAAACTTCGAATAATCTTAACTTAATTAGTGATCAACCACTCATGAAATACAACCTATGCTCGCTTGGTACTCTTAACATTTATACTATCCTTAAAGATTTCATAACCATAAAAATTCCTCAAAAAAATTCGTATCCACAAAATCTTTGAGTTCGAACCATGCTTAACTTAACTTCTTCCAAGAAATCAGTAATGCTTAAACTTTTCCTAGTCTGTCTAGGGTAAGAAACTCATAACATGACATGATAAACATGAAAACAAGGGAAGTTCAGATCCAAAGCGAGAGAGAGCAAAATAATATTAGCGTTGGCGTCATCGTGAATGTTGCGCTTGAGAGCTTCGTTCGTGGCATCGTTGGTAACCTCGATTGTCGATATTTCGCATAACATATTCAATCAGAAAACAACATAAATAACATGAGAAATGAATCCCATTTATCCCGTGCGTTCCTACCCTCACACTCATTTCATTTTAACTTGACATGATTTTAACATATTCTTTTTAACTAATTCCTTAAAAACTCTTTGCTTAAAGCCTAATGAATTCTACTATGCGCAAAACCCGTAAGGTTTCGCACTTATGGTCCAGAACCTTGGCTCTGATACCAAACTGTAACTCTCCGACTTCTATACACCATTAATTAGGTTAATTATCTTTAATTAGCAGCGGAAACCCTAAATTAGTCGGAGCGTCACATGCCGTATCTCCCTCGTGGAAAATACAAGGCGACATAACCTTTTTAAATTTACTGACTACTGCTGAGTAACAGTAAATATACTTAACTTCGATTAATTATTTACTATTTACATTGAAATCTAAATAAACCTTAATAAGTATTCCTAACATAGATTAAACATTAATATTAACTCAATAATTGAAATTTAACTTAGTGTTTAATTAGTTCGTCCATTATTACTAGTGATATATAATTACTCTTACTATATATCAAATATTGACTTGACTGTCACATCCTCACACTAAGGCATCTCGTAGTCTTCATTGTACCTAAAACATAAGAAGCAACATCGTGAGCCGAGGCCAGTAACATACTACCCTAACAACGTAAATTCATTTCAATTCATTTTATTTACTTTGCAAAAAGGGAGAATAGAATATAGTAAATCACTTTCATAAAAGCATTATAATAAAACATCATTTATAACTTGAAACTTTAATAGTTCCCATTATCTTTCATAAACATTCATTTTACTTGGTAACTGACAAGTTAGCCTTGCGGGACGTCTCCCACCTTGCGATAGTCCTCAAGGAGCACTCTCCCTTGTTGGACATACGCCCGTACCTAAATAGTTTCTCTTTTATCTTACGGTAACCCTCAAGGAGCACTCTCCCTTGTTGGGTGTCCCGCGGTACGGCGGTACGTGCACGACCTAGAAATAGTAACCCCACTAACTGCCAGAACCTGTTACACTTTTATTTATCATGTTTCGTATTTTATTCGCATCTCATAAAACATCATTCTTATAAAATCATTCATAACATATTTAAATATCATCATTCATAAACCACTTATAAACAAATTTTAGATCCCACAATCCAATAAAAAGCATATCATAATAAACACATTTCATAATCTCATAAAACACATTTCATAAGGGATCGTGGGTGTTAGCAATAGATGTTACCTTAACCGTAGTTTTATACTTCCCGTTTGATGGACCGTTCTTCCTGAGCTCCGCGTACCGATTTCTTTCAGAAGATTTATTGAATTAGTGTTAAACAATAAATAATTTAAATCAATATTTTGAAAATAATATTTTATATATTTTTATTAATTTATAACTTTATAAACCAGTTTAAACATAAAATATTACTAAATCCAAATTTTAAGTTAATATCGCAAACAATTAGAGTAACAACTATTCTATTATATTAAAAGAAATCAATTTAAAGTGGCAAACTAACAATTACGGTATACTAAAAGCTATTGGGCCATGGGCTTACATGAAAAGATAGAAAATAGAACAAAGTTCCAAAGTGGAACTTAGTTCCTGACTTCTGGAACACAAGCAAGGGAGCAACAGGGCACGCACAAAGGAGGGAGGAAGGAAAAAATGGGGCGGCTGAGTGGTGGTGACTGGCCGGGAGGCGGAGCGACGCAGCGCCGCAGCAACAACACGCCAGCAAGGCGGTGTTGGTGGTGGTCTCAGGGAGGCGCGTCGATGAAATAGAAGAGTAGTGGTGAGTGAAACCGAGAAGGAGAGCAGAAGGGTGGGCGAGCGCAGGGACCTACGGGGTTGGTGATTGGAGGTTAGTGGGTGGTCGGTGGTGGATTTTCCGGTAGGAACAGGAGGCGGTCAGTTGGTGGTGGTGGTTGTTCAAAGCTAAAACGAAGGTAATGGTGAAAACTCCATGTTTTTTTAACGGTGAAAGCTTGGTTTTGAAATTGAATTTTTTGGTTAAATGAACAACTATTTATAGGGACTAATGTTGTTGGATGACATAAGAGATGAGCTCAATTGAAGCTCCATTGATTGACAATTGTAGAGTTTAATTGATTGACAAATGTGAAAAAGAATTCAGAAGTTGATGAATAGGGTAATGAAATTCTGATTAGTGTCATGGAAATTGATGAGTCATATGGAGATGAACAAGGGTGGTGACAAGTAGAAAGTGAGTTTGACTTCCACGGAGAAAAGAAAGAGGAAGTGGCGTGAAGAAGAAGAAGAAGGAAGAAAGAAATTGATTTTTGGTTTCTCATTTGAAAATGGGTACTTTGGTAATTGCAAAATGTTAGGAAAAATTACTGAATTTTACTCCTCTACTTGAACTTAAATTGAAAATAATTATAAATTTTAATCAAATATTATAAAATCAAAATAATAATAATCTTACCATTAATATTTTTAAATTTTCAAGTCAAAATATTTAAATTGGAAGTTCAAAAAGTAAGATTTAAAACGGTTTTGCGTTAATAAAAATAATTAAGCATAATAAATCGAGTTTTAAAAATTCGGGGTATTACATCCTTACCCCCTTAGAAAAAGTTTCGTCCTCGAAACTTGAAAATTAGCCGCATAAAATGATTGTTGAAAATCGAAAACATTCGAATAAAAGTATAATATTTTATTTTAAAACCAAGATCTCACAATTTCATTTTAATTCTGACAATGTCTAGCCTTCATTCCGCCATCTTCTTTTATGACTCCACTTCTACTCGAGATCTAGAATCGAAGAGCACAGAATACAAAAGGGAAAAAATTATATATTGATTCTTAATCGTCATTAAGGTCAATTACATTTCGCCATCGTCATTCGTATCTCCACTTGATTTCATATAATAGGATCGAGGAGCAAAGGACATAAAAGGGGCAAACTTGTTAGCATAGACTAGGCTCCCATTTACTTTGTGATATCTTGTTTGAAAATATTTTCTACCAAAAATAGTAACATTTAATGAAAAATTATAATTCTGAAAATATATGTATACATAATTAAAATAAATACTTATCTATCAATTGGAATACTTAAATAATTTGTAAAAGTTATTTATTAACACAATCTCGTACTAGAGATGTGATTTTCAATGAAAGAGTTATGTACAAGGATAGACACAAAACTGACGACAGCGACTCAGTACAGAGTGGGCCGATGTTTGTTGATGAAGATTATGTCCCGGATAGTACAATGACAGAGTCAATTGTAAGGGAACCTCAACAAAATGAATCCATTGGACAAATCACTATGCCACAATCCAACATGCCACAATCTTATAGTCCGGTACCAGTATTGAGGAGGACTACTCGTCCACATGTGCCAAACAGAAAATATATGAATTATCTGTTATTGACTGATGAGGGAGAGCCTGAATGCTATAATGAAGCATGTCAGACCAGTTATGCTAGCAAGTGGGAGCTTGCAATGAAAGATGAGATGCAATATTTGATCTCAAACCAGACATGGGAACTAATTGAGTTACCCATAGGTAAGAAAGCCCTTCACAATAAATGGGTATATCGAGTGAAAAAGGAACATGATGGTTCCAAGAGATACAAAGCTCGATTAGTAGTCAAAGGATTCCAACAGAAAGAAGGAATTTACTACAATGAGATTTTTGCACCTGTTGTAAAACTTAATACCATCAAAACAGTGTTCAGTATTGTTGCCATTGAAGATCTTCATCTTGAGCAATTAGATGTGAAGACTGCATTTCTTCATGGGGATCTGGATGAAGAGATATATATGCATCAACTAGAAGGCTTCTTAAAAAGTAAGAAAGAAAATATGGTGTGCAAACTTAAGAAAAGTTTGTATGGCCTAAAACAAGCCTCGAGACAGTGGTATAAAAAGTTTGATAGCTTTATGCAGAAGTAAGATTTTCAGAAGTGCAATGCAGACCACTGTTGCTACATTAAAAGATATCAATCCAGTTATATCATCTTACTACTTTATGTCGATGATATGTTAGTAGCAGGTCCAAATATGGATTATATTAAAAGGTTGAAGCAGCAATTGTCTAAGGAGTTTGACATGAAGGACTTAGGTCCAGCAAAGAAGATTCTTGGAATGCAAATTACAAGAGATAAGCATAAAGGTACTTTGCAATTATCTCAATCAGAGTACATCAAACGTGTTTTACAGAGATTCAATATGAGTGACTCCAAGCCAGTTAGTACACCCTTGGCAAGTCACTTTCGGTTATCCAAGGATCAGTGCCCTCAGACGGAGGAAGATAAAGATTATATGGCTAAGGTTCCTTATGCCTCAGCCATTGGGAGTTTGATGTACGCAATGGTTTGTACAAGACCAGATATTGGACATGGAGTGGGAGTTGTTAGCAGGTTTATGTCAAATCTAGGAAAAGTTCATTGGGAAGCAGTGAAATGGATTTTGAGGTATCTACGAGGTACCACAGAGAAGTGTTTGTACTTTGGTAAAGGTGAATTAAAAGTACAAGGTTATGTAGATGCAGACTTTGGAGGTGAAGTCGACCATAGAAAGAGCACCACCGGCTATATATTCACAGTTGGAAATACAACGGTTAGTTGGATGTCGCAGTTACAGAAGATTGTTGCTTTATCCACTACAGAGGCTGAATATGTAGCAGTAACTGAAGCCAGTAAAGAGATGATATGGCTTTAAGGTTTGTTAACTGAGTTGGGATTCAAGCAGGAGAATAATGTTCTATATAGTGATAGTCAGAGTGCGATACGCTTGGCAAAGAATTTAACATTCCATTCTCGAACAAAGCATATTGGGCTTCGATATCATTTTATCCGATCTTTACTAGAGGATGAAGTGTTAAAATTGGGAAAAGTTCAAGGAACTAAGAATCCGGCAGATATGTTAACAAAGGCGGTGACTATTGACAAACTAAAGTTGTGTTCCACTTTAGTTGGCATGCATGAGCTAGTAATATACGAGAAAGTTGTACTCCATGGAGTAAGGTGTGAAGACAGATTAAAATCAGTCTTCAAGTGGGAGATTGTTGGATATTAACAACCACTATTATGTTTAGCAATGTAATCCTTAGAAATATTTTAGAATGCATGCATTGTCTTAAAATTGATAGGAAGTAAATAGTTTGCTAATTTAAACAACCTAAATTTAGCAAACTAAAAACTATATAAACGTAAGTTATTGTTTGTAATAATCATCCCAAAAACAAAAAGAAATATAAAGGAGAGAGAGAGAGAAAATCTTTAAAAGAATTTTTAGAGAAAAAATACTTGGGTGTAATTGGGGTGCGTATAGGTTGTGAGTTACAATAAGTGTTGTGAACACTTGTGTATTATTTATCTTTTAGTAAAAGTTTTGCACGGTATTTAGAGATTATAACACTTGTCGGATAATAAATTTGTTTGTGTGTGTTATTTTAAATATTATTGTTATTCCTACTAATCTAATTCATTAGGAAAGTTGCATAATTTCCTAACAAAACTGTCACCAACTCAAATAATATATCCACCATTTTTAGTGCATCATTTTGAATCGCCATTCACTTTGATGATGGTGTTTT
Organism: Spinacia oleracea; assembly: GCF_020520425.1. Taxonomy (NCBI): domain Eukaryota; kingdom Viridiplantae; phylum Streptophyta; class Magnoliopsida; order Caryophyllales; family Amaranthaceae; genus Spinacia; species Spinacia oleracea. Next base: position 100,831,041 of record NC_079491.1, on the reverse strand, counting down.
GATTAGAATGGAGATTTTGTACCAAATCTCGAATTCGAATGTCAAATCGGAAAGAGCCTGTGTGCTAGACCTTGCACAAGGCTTGGGCGCCAAGTTTACTTGCAAGGCAGGTAAATTGGGCCACAAACCATGTGTTGGTACTCGTTTAGACTGGTTTAGACTCGTTGAAGAAGCTTTTTTTCCTAGAATGGTTTAGACATACTTTTTGTGTTACAGAGTATCAAATGTCAATTTGATTAATTTTGACAATTGTAATAATTTGTAATATTATTCCTTTTATTTTTTCTGTATTTTTTAACTTTTATTGACTGACTTTATTGTGGTTGTGGAGAAAATGAGAGATTTCCACGCTTAAGATTTGAATTATTTCCTTGTGTTTTTGCGGGAGAAGATTTTGTGCGTGATTGGTTATAATTGGACATATTTTGTTGACTGAAGAAGATTGTGTGTAATATGTGGGGTTCCTGATTTATTTTTTATTTGACTTCCTTCTTTTCTTGGATGCTTGCTGGTGTTATTTTTTTAATTTTTTTTTAATTCTTTGTTTTTTAATTACCTAAAAAAGATTTATGCGTGAAAGATGTGGGTTTCCTGATTTATGTTTGTTATTTGACTTTGTACTTAGCTTGGATGTTTTGTTGTTTGTTGAACGTAATTTTTTTTTTAATTCTTTATTTTTTAGGAAATTTTGTGAAACACTACCTTTAAGTTTGGTGGTTTTGCGAATTGATACCTTTTAAAAACTTTTTAAATTTTACTATCTTATGTTTGGTTTGTTTGACTAATATCTATCACTTGATGTTTTCCGTTAATGTTTTTCGTCGTGTATTTCTTCTATTCTTTTCAATAACTACGTTCTTTTCCCGTTTTATTCATTTCCCGTATTAATTAATCGTTGTAGTGGGGTTCAAACACGGAAAACATTAATGAAAAACGTCAAATGGTAGCGTTAGTCAAACAAACTAACTTATAAGGTAGTAAAATATAATTTTGTTTTTAAAAGTTAGCAATTCAAAAAACCACCAAACTTAAAGGTAGTGTTTCACCAATTTTGTTTTTTTTTTTTTTTTGTTTTTAAATTATCATGTTAGAGTATAATAGACTATTCTAAAGCGGACACCAAAAGTGCAGTAATTAAATTGACATCGGGTGTTCCCTTATATAATACAGATATATCTGAAGGTAATTTTAAAGTGGGATTTTAATAATTTTAATCTTCAAGGCCACCAACTCCATAAAAGGAATCTGCATTTAGAGACAATAATAAAAGGGGGTCACTTCTTAATTTACTCTATACTGGATGTTTTAAAGTCATCTTTGTTTCAAAAAATAACTAGCATTTTGACCCATGCAATGCACATGAGAATTATATATATAAAGTGTGAAAACTTTCATCATTCGACATACAATTTTTAAGTATCATAAAATATTTTTTTTATGTTACATTCCCAAATATATGGTTAGTGTAAGATATAAATAAATAGAAAACACTCTATGTTTATTACTCTTTTTCTACCTTAAGGTTATTATAACTTTAGCCTAAACAAAATTCAGGAGTAACAATCAACTGCAGTGATAACGTGATGTACAATATAATTTTTTCTAACATAGCAAAAAAAATGATCTTTAATTAAAATAATAAAAATAAATTGGAAAAAATTAAAACATAATAATTGAAAAAAGTACTACAAAATAAGTCATTCAAAATGTAGAAAATACATATAAAATAAAGGCATATTACCTGTGAAAATGTATGTTGATCGTAGAATGATATAACAAAAAATGGTTGGTAGTCAAATTTATTTATAAGGAGTCATGGGAGATGAGAGGTTGATAAAACTATTATTATTATTTCAAGTTAAGAATTTAAAAAGATTATTAAGTTATAAGTACTAATGCATATTGATTTGTGGTTGTTTATTTGTATGTTTTTATTATGGGTGACTTTGGTTTTGTTTATTGTTTTCATATTTAAGGTTATCTCTTGAGTTGCCACAATTTTAATACAAGTACTAATATTGAAAAATATTTTAATAAGTCAATTAAAGAAGGAAAGTAAAGGAAAAAAGATGGGGATGATGGGGAAATGGACACATGTCATTATATATATGGTTTGAGTTTTTAAATAATAGGTATAGATTAATTAGTGGGTGTACTTAACCTTTAAAAACATTAAATAAAAAAAATGCATGTGAGGTTTTGGAGGGGAAAATAAAACTATTCTTTAGTATATAGATATAGATAGATACTTCGTATATGGCCGGGTAGATGATTTTCCCAAACTTGTTCGATAACACATGTCATTAATCTAGGAAGGTGATGCACAACATAATTTTCGAGTCTAAAATCTCTAAATCAATAAAATACAACGCGCAAGGCAATTACTTGGAGTTTAAATTGATGTAAAAAAAAGATTTTATAAAATGTTGGAGCTTTACTTGCATTTAAATCTAGAATTTTTAAAATTATTGCATGAATCGCGTGTATCAAGTTCTAGTTTACTTCTGTAAAAACAATACAGACGAACAACATAATATATTTAATGATGATGGAAAGAACTTGATTGTTATCGTAGCTAGCTGGAATTGATACTCCCTCCATATCATATTAGGTTTTACATTTCTTATTTTCATCTGCTCCAAATTAGTTTTTACACTTCTATTCTGGAAAAGACAACACAATAATTTTAATACATCTCTCTTTCCACAACCAAAAAGTTAAGGTCTCACACTCTCTCACATCCAATTAAAAATATTTCACTATCTTTTATCACATCTACTTTTCAATAAAATAATACCCTCATTATCTCCTTTCACATCTACTTTTCCAAATAAATAATATTTAACCAAACAACAACTTATTTTCCAAAACTATGGATAAGTGTCAAAGCTAAATCGGGGCGGAGGGTGATAAGGTCAATTAGCTTATAGTTGACTTATCATGTTGACTTTCAGTTTTGGAGGGAAATTATGTTATAACAGAATTTCTAACTGATTTCTTTTCTGTTATCTCCTGTCATTGCTTAAGTTGTTTAGTGAGGTTAGTTTCTCTCTTTCTCATTAGCTTATAAATAGATTACAAGTTCCTGTAATCATTTCTCATTCAGAAAATTAATAAAATCTTCTTCCTTCTCTCTTCTCGATCTCTTTCTCAGTTGCTGTTAGCTTCTGCTATGGTTTGAGTTCTTCAAACTCAAACTATTTGTTCTTTACAGTTTAAGGGTTGCCCTGACTGGAACATTGGTATCAAAGCAGTTGAGCAATTGCTGCTTGAAACTCTTTGTTCCGCCATTGTTTGAGCTTTAATCCAGCCTTGCACATTAACTGTTTGACACATTGTCAACGTGAAAAAGTAACACCATAAGGTCAATCTAGCGCCTGCAATTACTAAAAAAGTGACTGCAATGGAGGATCAGTTAAGGATTCAGGAGGAGAAATGGGAAGAACAACAAGCCCAGAACAAATTACTCCAGGAATCACTGAAAAGTATGATGATCACAATGCAAGAAATGAATGAAAGAGTCAAGATAGCTGAGGACAAGAGGAGTTCAGATTCTTCTTCTTCTTCATCATCATCTTCAAGGAATAGCTCACAAAATGATGGAACTCAATCCACCAAAATCCGAGGGTATGTTCCTAAACTAGAATTCCCTAAGTTTGATGGAAAAAATCCAAGAATGTGGATCAAGCAATGTAACAAATACTTCAATCTGTGTAAAATTGAGGAAGAATAAAAAGTTGATTTAGCTAGCCTTAACATGGTGGATAAAGCTGAACATTGGGTATCTAGTTACTTGTCAATTAGAAGAAATGTGGATTGGTATGATTTTATTGTGGATGTGTCTACTAGATTTAAGGATGAAATTTGTTCCAATGTGGTAGAAAAGTTCAATAGGTTACAACAGTTGACATCCATTGAGACTTATATTGATGATTTTGAGGATTTGAGATCTTTAATGCTTCAACAGAACCATGTTTTACCTGATTCTTATTTTCAGGAAAGTTTTGTGGGGGGTCTAAAACCTACAATTAAACCTATGGTTCAAGCTTTCAAACCCACTTCAGTTTCTGAAGCCATTCAATATGCTAGATACCAAGAAGAAACTTTGACTGCAAATCACTCTAAAACACACAAAACTTCCTATTCTGACTATAGTGGATCCATGACCAACAGTGTAGTACCTGCTTTCCAAAGCCACCCTTGCTGCCAAATCCTGGCAAGATAAACCCCAAAAAGGCCTTATAAATACATTCCTGTAGATGTTAGGCAAGAAAAGATAGCAAAAGGCTTGTGTTACTACTGTGACCAACCTTATGACAGAAACCATAAATGTAACTTTAAAGAACCCCAGTTATTTCAAGTGGAAATTGCTGGATCTAGTTTTGGATCTAGTTTGGGTAATGATGATGATATAGATGAAATTGGGGATAGTTTCATGGCTATTGAGAGTAATCATGAGCCAATGATATCTCTACATGCTCTGTTTGGGAATCAGTCTTTTCAAACCATGAGGGTGAAAGGGATGGTTAATGGTCTTCCAATACATATTTTAATTGATTCTGACAGCACACATAATTTCTTGGACCTGTCAATGGCCACTAATTAAGTTGGGGTGTAAAGTTGAGTCTACATTAACTCAAGCAGTAACAGTAGATGATGGAAATCATATATCATGTCAACATAAGTGTGAGGCTTTAACTTGGTCAATGCAAGGCAGGCAATTTACTGCAGATGTGATGTTGATTTCTTTGGGGTCTTGTGATATGGTTTTAGGAGTGCAGTGGTTAGCAACCTTGGGATATATATGTTGGGCTTTCAAGAAATTACTGATGGAGTTTATGATTGGTGGAGAAAAGTGTAAGTTGAGAGGTGTCCCACCTAAGAAAATTAAAGTAATTAAAGGTAGTCCTTCCATGAAATTGTTAGAGGTGTTAGGTTATGATACATATAAAGCATATATATTTCATGCGGAAAAACCATAAAGCCAGGAATCCAAATTAATTGCCACATAACAATTAGCATAATTTAGGATGCATACTCTTTGTAGCGTGCCCTCCCTAGCTGCTCCCGAACCGAACAAGAACAAGTTTAGGACTCCAAGTGTCGTCCCTCCGTAGATAGTCCACAGCACGTTCGGATCCGCCTTAGATTTAATTAACTAGAATTGCACCTAAGGTTTTAAGTTATTTGAATAATTTGAGGCAAATTAATGTTAGTTTTAATCCTTAAAACTTATGTGAATACTTGAATAATGTCTTTATAAATTGTGAATACCATCACATATTTATAGGGTTGGAATAATGGAATTAGAAGTCTACTAGGTTTCAATTAATCTAATCCTATTAGAATTAGACATTAATTAAAACTAATAAAGTTATTGTTTAATTAAACAACTAACTCTAGTAACTTTAGGAAATTAATCTTTTAAATTTAATCCTAGTTGCTTAAGGATTCGTTGCATGCATGAACTTCAACACACACACACGCACGGCCCACAAGGGGCGCTGGCCATGCGCACGCGCGCGGAGAGCAGGCTTCGGCCCACAGCTGCTCGCAGCCCACGAGCTTGGGCGCGCCTGTTGCCATGCGCGCTGGGCCTGGCCTTGCGTGCTGCTTGGCTGGGCCTGCGTGCCTTGGCTGCTGCTGCGATGCCTTGCGCGCTGGGCTTGCTAGGCGCTGGCCTGGCCTTGTGATGGGCCTTGCGTCTAGCAAGCTCGTCCGATGTTTATTTCGTTCGACGCGCTTCCGATTAATTTTCCGATTCCGGAATTCATTTCCGATTCGAACAATATTTAATATTTCGGATTCCGGAATTAATTTCCGTTTTGAACAAATATTTAATATTTCCGATTCCGATAATATTTCCGATTCCGACAATATTTCCGTTTCCGGCAATATTTCCGATTCCGGTAATATTTCCATTTCCGATAATATTTTCCGATACGTACCATGTTTCCGTTTCCGGCAACATCTACGACTTGGATAATATTTATATTTCCGATACGATCCATATTTCCGTTTCCAACAATATCATCGTTTCCAGAGTATTCATAATTTTCCTTTGACGATTTCAGCTCCCACTGGAACCGAGATCCGTCGATTCCGAATATCCATAAACGGAGTATTTAATTCCTTTAAATACTTGATCCGTTCACGTACTATTTGTGTGACCCTACGGGTTCAGTCAAGAGTAAGCTGTGGATTTATTAATTCCACTTGAACTGAAGCGACCTCTAGCTAGGCATACAGTTCACTTGATCTCACTGAATTATTAACTTGTATAATTTAATTAATACTGAACCGCATTTATTAGATTTAACATTGAATGCATACTTGGAGCAAGGGAATTATTTCCTTCAGTCTCCCACTTGTCCTTAGGGACAAGTGTGCATTTCCTAATTCCTTTGTCGCTTGATGCTTGCTCATGAACATAAGGTAAGAGTTGTCATCCTTATTATGTCCAGAGGGGTTTCTCGGTTTCAGAGTTCAACTGATCAAATAAACAGATAATCATAGCCTATGATTCATCGGAGCACGACCATGCATTTTACAGTTTCTAGCTCTCCGAGTGGCCTTGTACAACTTTCAGCATCTCATCCAGATTTTTGGGAGGACAATCCCAATCATGCGATCTTGAGATTAGACTTCTCTTGATAGGTGATTACCCGAGCGTTGCCTTTATAGCCTCCTTTTACGGTGCGACGGTTGACAACGTCAAAGTAACCAGTTCTCAAACAAGTAATCTCAAATCACTCAGGTATTGAGGATTAGTGTCTAATAATTTTAATGAAATTTACTTATGATAGATTTTCATCTCTTACAGTAAAGTTTCATAAGTCTGTCCGATACTAGTCTTCCTAAAATAAGTATCTATGCAAATGATTGCGACATTGCCATGTCCACATAGTTCAAGAAACAGAACTACTAGTCATCTTGCATTCTAGTCGTCTAGCGTTATCTATGCGTCAATCTTTATAGAAAACTCCGACCAGGGACCATTTTCAACTTTTGACATTCAAGTTCACTTGATAGACATTTCTTAGTCACGCGTCAAGCGTTATGCACGCCTATGGTTCATTTGGGTCGATATAGTCATATAGGTCATTTTTGGCCAAAAATGGCATTTTCGATCCCAACTACCAGCAAACGAACTTATATTCAAATTATAAACCTTTTTAATGATTCATATGATTAGTTATATGTTTATGAAACTCATTTCAAGTTCGTTATGCACGCCTAAGGGTCATTTGGGTCGATCTATGTCATTTATGGCCAAAAATGGCATTTTCGATCCCAACTACCAACAAACGAACCTATTTCCATATTCTAAACCTTTTTAATGATTCATATGATTGGTTATATGTTTATGAAACTCATTTCAAGTTCGTTATGCACGCCTAAGGGTCATTTGGGTCGATATAGGTCATTTATGGCCAAAAATGGCATTTTCGATCCCAGCTACCAACAAACGAACCTATTTCCATATTCTAAACGTTTTTCATGATTCATATGATTAGTTATAATATTATAAGACTGATTTCAAGTTCGTTATGCACGCCTAAGGGTCATTTGGGTCGATATAGGTCATTTATGGCCAAAAATGGCATTTTCGATCCCAACTACCAACAAACGAACTTATTTTCATATTCTAAACGTTTTTCATGATTCATATGATTAGTTATATGATTATAAGACTAATTTCATGTTCGTCATGTGAAGGAAATAATGCCCTTGGTCCAAGTATGAATTTAATGTTAAGTCTAATAAATGCGGTTCAGTATTAATTAACAAGTTAATAATTCAGTGAGATCAAGTGAGCTGAATGCCTAGCTAGAGGCCGCTTCAGTTCAAGTGGAATTAATGATCTTAATCCACAACTTACTCTTGACTGAACCCGTAGGGTCACACAAATAGTACGTAAACAGATCAAGTATTTAATGGCATTAAATACTCCAGCTATGGATATTCGGAATCGACGGATCTTGGTTTCAGTGGGAGCTGAGATCGTCAAAGGCAAGTAAATGAATACTCCGGAAACGATGATATTGACGGAAATGGGAATATGGATCTTATTGGAAATATAAATATTATCCAAGTCGTAGATGTTGCCGGAAACGAAAACATGGTACGTATCGGAAAATGTTATCGGAAATGGAAATATTGCCGGAATCGGAAATATTGCCGGAAACGGAAATATTGTTAGAATAGGAAATATTATCGGAATCGAAAAATAATTCCGGAAACGGAAATATTAAGTATTTGTTCGAAACGGAAATTAATTCTGGAATCGGAAATGTTAAATATTGTTCGTATCGGAAATGAATTCCGGATTCGGAAATTTAATTGGAAGCGCATCGTACGAATTAGCATCGGACGAGACTTGCTAGACGAAGGCCCAGCACGAAGCCAAGCCCGCGCCCAGCAAGCCAAGCGCCCAACACACGCTGCCAAAGCCTCGCCAGGCCCAGGGCAAGGCCAGGCCCACCAAGGCATGGCGCGCTCGCATCATGGGCTGCGAGCTGTGCAGCTCGCGTGGGCCGCGAGGCTTGCGCGGGCTGTGCGGTGCTCGTGCTCGTGTGCGGTTGTGTTTGATACGAATCCTAAAGCTATTGGAATTCGTTCTATGATTAAATCCTAATCCTAGTAGATAGAATGTATTAAATAGAGTTCTAATGGGATTCTAATTAAACTAATTGGTATTCTAATAGGATTCTAAATCCTTTTCCATGACTCTATAAATATGTACCTAGGTTCACAAATTTATATACAAGTTTTCAAGTATTCAAAGTTGGTCAAGCTTAAGGCGGATCCGGATGTGCTGTGGACTTTCTACGGAGGGACGACACTTGGAGTCCTAAAGACTTGTTCTTGTTCGGTCCTGGCGCAGCTAGGGAGGGCACGCTACAAAGTGTATGCATCCTAGACTAATTATATGATTATGTGCAATTAATATGATTCTTGGCATTAAGGTTTTTCCGCATGATTTATGTTGTTCATATGTATCATAACCTAACAGTGGTATCACGAGCCCCTTATTAATTGCATGATCTATAATTGCTTAAACATGGTTAAATTCTACAAATTTGCAAAGAATTAAAAAGGGGTGATTAATTTTCATAATTGTTAATTAATTGCAAATTGCATTTATTTAATTATATGTACGCAGTTTTTCGGCAGTTTATTCGTTACTCAACCAAATCGAGTGATTTTTGTGTCAACTCCGCATGTAAAAGGCATTCTAAAATTTTGGCAAAAACATTATTTTTCGGCCGAACCCAGAATTCCCAAATTCGAAGCCTAACTATGACTTTTCGGAGGTTTTAGTTATTCGGACGCAAAAGTTTGTAAATTTAAGATGTTAAATTGAATATTTGCGATTCTTGTTGATAAATCTTGAATTTTTTATTGACCTACTGTATATGTTTAACAAATTTGAATGCCTAGACTTGTTAATTATACAACCTAATTTGTAATTATGATTAATTTGTTGAAATTCGAATAATTTAGAATTGATTTGATTTTCATAATTAATTAATGATTTAATTAGGTATCCATGATTAAAAACCACCATAAAAATTGTTGATTTATGATAAATTTTAAATTTTTATGACCTAGATTTGAATCCAAGTTAATCGAAAATTAATTGATTAATAAATTTTCAATTTTTCGCCCTAAAATTATGTAATTAATATGATTTATTAATTTGTCATTAATTTTGAATTAAAAATTTTAAATTTTATGAAAAATGCTCATAAATGTTGCACGCACAAAGCAATGGACGCTACGTGTTACCCTAAAGGGGTGGTGTATAGTGCGGGCACGCGACGACGAGCAAGGGAGCTCGTCGCCCGTGCGGTAGGAATGCGGCGAGCAACATAGCATGGCGCGCGCGCGAGGCAATGGTGCTGGCCGTGTGTGCTATGCGATAAGCAAGGCAATGCGAGCAGTCGCGTGTGGAAGCAAGCGTGTTGCGCCACAGCGCGCACTGCCTCGCGCCAGCGAGCGCTGGCTCGCGAGGGAAAGCAGCAGCAGACGCGACACAGCACATAGGCTACGCGCAGCGTGGCCAGCGATGGCTGCGTGTGCGTGTTGCTGCGTGTGGCGTATGGCTGTGTGTGCCTTGTGCAACGATCGATCGACCGGGGCGTAGCTGCCTCGTGGCTCGATGGGGCTTGGGCACAAGCCCAAGTGCCTCGTCTGGCGATGATTGACACGTTTTGATTTTAATTTGAGATTTTCAGTTCGGAAATAATTCTAATTAACTTTAAAATTAATAATTTAAATTATTTTCTCGGAATTTAATTTTGATTATTATAATTATTATAAATTTTAATTTATACTATTTATTTTACTAAAATTAAACCTTGAATTAATTTAAATTCGTTTAATTAAACTGAAAATAAATTAAATGGATTCGATTATAATTTTATATGAGCTTTAAATTTTAATTAAACTTGTATGTTTCCGGTTAGACTAGAAATACATTTTTATGTTTAAAATTAGTAAAACATATAAAGTTATTGGTTGAAGTGGGAGCCTTTAGTCAAAAACTCTGAATAATTGATAGATTATTGGTGCCCTTCATTAATTGCTGCAAATATTTATGTGATGCATAACAATGTGTTTTTACTAACCAGCTATGTGGGCCATTCATGATAATGAATGGGTGAATGGTATATATTGTATATGTACTATTTTGCAGGTTATTGAAGTGACTAGTATGGCCAAAATAGGATAGAAAATATGGTCTGCGTACCATTAATTTGAATGTAATTGGTCTAATACACCAAAGTTTGTTTTAAATTCAAATATGGTATGCGTACCATCAAATAGTTGTAATTAGTTTAATTATAGCTTATCCTATTTAAAGAAAATGACGCCTCCCATGGTGAAATTCAAGACGGAGTTTCCAATCCATTTTTCAAGACGGACTTTGAAGTTGAACCTTCAAGATGAAGTCGGGCCATACTAGATCACATTTATCTTATGCATGCTTTAAGTTATTTATTGCTTTAAATATGTCTTAATTATGCATGAGATTATGGCTTGATTATGTTGCATGATTAAGGATTTTAGTTCACTTAAAATCTAACCAACATAGTAAGAGCCTTAAGTTCCAAACTTTAAAAATTGAGTTAAAAGGTGCCATGCCAAAATAACACTTACTTGGATAACCTTTACATCAATCTAGTAATAGTTTTACGCTCAGCGAGGTGTTACTTATTGATCCTAAAGGGGTAAGGTACACAAATAATTGTGAGTACATGTTAGTTTTGGTGAAACTCAACGATATAAGTAAGGAGTCCTTTTATGTCGTGGCAAAATTGATAGGTTTACCTAATAAGTTCTTAGACGTACCTATTAACCAAGAGTAGTTTCTAGACTATTAGCAAAAGGCTTTTGCTTACCTAAAATATTTTAGAATTGAGTCTAAATACATAATGTGCTTAATTCTTCAATGATTTAAGGGTCTTGGAATCATTTTATTCACACCTGCCGGAACACATAACTTGAATAAAATGCTTAATGAATATTAAATTATGCATGCATGCTAGAATTTAAGTTTATTAAGAAAAACTGTGAATGATTATTATTTGTTTATTTTTTTTCAAATGTAGTTTTAATTATGGCAAACAACAATTCATTCAACATCCGATCAATTCTCGAAAAGGAGAAGTTGAACGGGAAAAACTTCCTTGACTGGCAAAGGAACTTGCAAATAGTTCTTATGCAGGAATAAAAGGAGTATGTCCTGGAAGAGGCGATCCCCGAAGCCGCGGGCGACGGGGTCACTCAGGCAGCCCTCAATCGTTGGATTGATGCCAACAAGGATGTGAAATGTCTAATGCTTGCAACCATGAGTGCAGATCTACAGAAAACGTTCATCAACTCATATGCTATCACGATAATCAGTGAGTTAAAGAACATGTTCCATGATCTGGCTCGAGTCGAAAGATTCGAGACTCATAGGCAAATTCTTGAGACCAAGCTTAAGAAAGGCGAGCCCGTAAGTCCACATGTTCTCAAAATGATTGGACTCATTGAGAATATGAGTCGGCTGGATCAACAATTCTCTCCGGAAATATCTATAGACACCATCCTCCATTCTCTTCATAGCGGGTATGATCAGTTCAAGCTGAACTACAATATGAATAGTCTGGATAAAACACTCACTGAGCTTCACAGTATGCTGAAGTCCGCTAAAAAGACGCTCAAAAGTGATAAGCAAGATGTGCTTATGATGCGTGGGGGCAAGTTCAAGAAATCTGGAAAGAAGAGGAATGCTAAGAAAGGTGGCAAGAAGGCCAGCCCGACTAAGCAAACTGGCGCCAAGTTTGAAAAGAGTAAGGTCAGTCAACCCACTTCTGAGTCCGAGTGCTTCTACTGTAAGAAGAAGGGGCACTGGAAAAAAGATTGCTTGAAGCTTAAGGAAGATCAGAAGAACGGAACAGTCGTTCTATCTTCAGGTATTTTCGTTATAGACTGTATACTTTCTAATTCAACTTCTTGGGTATTAGATACAGGTTGTGGCTCACACTTATGTTCTAATCCACAGGGACTAAGATGAAGTAGAAGGTTAAGCAAGGGTGAAGTTGACCTACTAGTGGGAAATTGTAATACCTCGTATTTTTCTATAATTATAAATATTTTTTATTATATTTATAAAGCATTTCGTTGTATTTTTATAAATTAATTTCATTTAATGAGAATTAAATGCGCGTTTTTTTTTAATTAATTTAAATATTAATTATTTCGAAAACCGTATTTTTATTAAATTAATTCAAGGAATTTATTTTGTCACGAATTGTTGGGTCGTATTTCAAAAACGAATTTAATAAACTTAAAGCCCGGTCGTTTTATTTTAATTAAACCCAACAAAGCTTGCAAGGAATTTAATGAACTAAGCCCGAAAGCAAGCCCAACTCAAAATTACCCTAACCTAGCCCACAAAGGAGAGGAACCTATAAATAAGACCTCATGTCAAACCCTCACAACCAAAAATTCAAAAATCTCTCTCTCTCCTCTTCCCCTCTCCTTGCGGAACACTTAACTGAAGGAAATAGTGCCCTTGGTCCAAGTATGCATTCATAAGTCTAATAAATGCGGTTCAGTATTAATTAACAAGTTAATAATTCAGTGAGATCAAGTGAGCTGAATGCCTAGCTAGAGGCCGCTTCAGTTCAAGTGGAATTAATGATATTAATCCACAGCTTACTCTTGACTAAACCCGTAGGGTCACACAAATAGTACGTAAACGGATCAAGTATTTAATGGCATTTAATACTCCATGTATGGATATTCGGAATCGACGGATCTTGGTTTCAGTGGGAGCTGAGATCGTCACAAGCAAGAAATGAATACTCCGGAAACGATGATATTGCCGGAAACGGAAATATGGATCGTATCGGAAATATAAATATCATCCAAGTCGTAGATGTTGCCGGAAACGGAAACATGGTACGTATCGGAAAATATTAACGGAAATGGAAATATTGCCGGAATCGGAAATATTGCCGGAAACGGAAATATTGTCAGAATCGGAAATATTATCGGAATCGGAAAATAATTCCGGAAACGGAAATATTAAATATTTGTTCGAAACGGAAATTAATTCCGGAATCGAAAATATTAAATATTGTTCGTATCGGAAATGAATTCCGGAACCGGGAATTTAATCGGAAGCGTATCGTACGAATAAGCATCGGACGAGGCCTGCCGGACGAAGGCCCAGCACGAAGCCGGGCCATCGCCCAGCAAGCCAAACACGCGCCACACGCCAAGCCAAGGCAGCACCCAGGCCCACCGCAAGGCAGGCCCATCGTGCGCCAAGGCCATGGCTGCGTTGCGGGCCTCGTGGCGTGGGCTGAGCGCGCGCGCGCATAGGCGCCCCTCGTGGTCTGCCGTGCGTGTGTGTGTTTGTGTTCATGCACGATTCCTAAAGCTATTAGGATTTGGTATATGATTAAATTCCTAATCCTAAAAGGATAAATTAATTAATTAGAGTTTTTATAGGATTCTAGTTTAATTAATTCGTATCCTAGTAGGATTCCAATTCCCTTTCCATACCTCTATAAATAAGAGCCTAGGGTCATAATTTATAGATACGATTGAAGTATTCAAAGGGTAAGTTTTTGAAAGAAAATTCAGCCATACACTTGCACTAACCTAGCCGAAAATCCTAGCACCTTAAGGGCGATTCTAGTTGTTCAATCTTGAGGCGGATCCGGACGTACTGTGGACTATCTACGGAGGGACGACACTTGGAGTCCTAAAGACTTGTTCTTGTTCGGTTCAGGCGCAGCTAGGGAGGGCACGCAACAAAGTGTATGCATCTAAACTATGCTAAATGATTATGTGTAAATAATATGCTTTCCTGGCTTTATGGTTTTTCCGCATGATTTATGTTTTGTCATATGAATCATAACCTAACAGTGGTATCACGAGCCTGCGCAGCAACACGCGACACAGCACAAGCTGCGCGCAGCGTGGCCTGCTGTGGCGTGTCGCTATGTGTGCTTTGTGCTACGATCAATCGAACGGGGCGCGTTGCCTCGTAGCTTGATGGGGCCTGGGCGCAAGCCCAAGTGCCTCGTCTCGCGACGATTGGTACGTTTTGATTTTAATTTTAATTTTCAGTTCGGAAACGATTTTAATTAATTTTAAAATTCGAAATTTAAATGGTTTATTGGATTTTAATTTTGAATATTATAATTATTATAAATTTTATTTATACTAATTATTTTACTAAAATTAAATCTTGAATTAATTCAAATTCGTTTAATTCAACTGAAATAAATTAAATTAACGGATTCGATTATAAGTTTATATGAGCTTTAAATTTTAATTAAATTTGTATGTTTCCGGTTAGACTAGAAATACATTTTTATGTTTAAAATTAGTAAAGCATATGAATTTATTGGTTTGTGTGGGAGCATTTTTAGTCATAAACTCTTGATTAGGTCTACAAATCTTAAGGTTAAACAACTTGATTAGAATTAATAAGGACTGAATAATTGGTAGATTATTGGTGCCCTTGATTAATTGCTACAAATATTTATGTGATGCATAACGTGTTTTACTAACCAGCTATGTGGGCCATTCATGATAATGAATGGGTGAATGGTATATATTGCATATGTACTGTTTTGCAGGTTATGAAGTGACTAGTATGGCCCAAATGGGATAGAAAATATGGTCTGCGTACCATTAATTTGAATGTAATTGGTCTACAGTACCAAGATTGTTTTTCAATTCAAATATGGTCTGTGTACCATCAAATAGTTGTAATTAGTTTAATTATAGCTTATCTTATTTGAAGAAAATGGCGCCTCCCACGGAGATTTTCAAGACAGACTTTGAAGTTGAAGCTTCAAGATGAAGTCGGGCCATACTAGATCACATTTATCTTATGCATGTTTTAAGTTATTTATTGCTTTTAAATATGTCTTAAATATGCATGAGATCAAAGCTTGATTATGTTGCATGATTAAGGATTTTAGTTCACTTAAAATCTAACCAACATAGTAAGAGCCTTAAGTTCCAAACTTAAAAATTGAGTTAGAAGGTGCCATGCCAAAATAACACTTACTTGGATATCCTTTCTTCATCGATCTTAGTAATAGTTTTCCGCCATAGCGAGGTGTTACTTATCGATACTAAAGGGGTAAGGTACACAAATAATTGTGAGTACGTGTTAGTTTTGGTGAAACTCAACGATATAAGTAAGGAGTCCTTTTATGTCGTGGCAAAATCGATAGGATTACCTAATAAGTTCTTAGACGTGCCTATCAACCAAGAATAGTTTCTAGACTATTAGCAAAAGGCTTTTGCTGACCTAAAAGATTTTAGAATTAAGTCTAAATACATAATGTGCTTAATTCTTAAATGGATTTTAGGATCTTGGAATCATTTTATTCACACCTGCCGGAACACATAACTTGAATAAAATGCTTAATGAACATTGAATTATGCATGTATGCTAGAATTTACGTTTATTAAGAGAAACTGTGAATGATTATTTATTTGTTTATTCTTTTCAATTATAGTTTTAAATATGGAAAACAACAATTCATTCAACATTCGATCAATTCTCGAAAAGGAGAAGTTGAGCGGGAAAAACTTCCTTGACTGGCAAAGGAACTTGCAAATAGTTCTTATGCAGGAAGAAAAGGAGTATGTCCTGGAAGAGGCGATGCCCGAAGCCGCAGGCGAAGGGGTCACTTAGGCAGCCCTCAATCGTTGGATTGATGCCAACAAGGATGTGAAGTCTAATAAATGCGGTTCAGTATTAATTAACAAGTTAATAATTCAGTGAGATCAAGTGAGCTGAATGCCTAGCTAGAGGCCGCTTCAGTTCAAGTGGAATTAATGATATTAATCCACAACTTACTCTTGACTGAACCCGTAGGGTCACACAAATAGTACGTAAACGGATCAAGTATTTAATGGCATTAAATACTCCATCTATGGATATTCGGAATCGACGGATCTTGGTTTCAGTGGGAGCTGAGATCGTCACAAGCAAGAAATGAATACTCCGGAAACGATGATATTGCCGGAAACGGAAATATGGATCGTATCGGAAATATAAATATCATCCAAGTCGTAGATGTTGCCGGAAACGGAAACATGGTACGTATCGGAAAATATTAACGGAAATGGAAATATTGCCGGAATCGGAAATATTGCCGGAAACGGAAATATTGTCAGAATCGGAAATATTATCGGAATCGGAAAATAATTCCGGAAACGGAAATATTAAATATTTGTTCGAAACGGAAATTAATTCCGGAATCTGAAATATTAAATATTGTTCGTATCGGAAATGAATTCTGGAACCGGGAATTTAATCGGAAGCGTATCGTACGAATAAGCATCGGACGAGGCCTGCCGGACGAAGTGAAGGAAATAATGCCCTTGGTCCAAGTATGCATTCTATGTTAAGTCTAATAAATGCGGTTCAGTATTAATTAACAAGTTAATAATTCAGTGAGATCAAGTGAGTTGAATGCCTAGCTAGAGGCCGCTTCAGTTCAAGTGGAATTATTGATATTAATCCACAACTTACTCTTGACTGAACCCGTAGGGTCACACAAATAGTACGTAAACGGATCAAGTATTTAATGGCATTAAATACTCTATCTATGGATATTCGGAATCAACGGATCTTGGTTTCAGTGGGAGCTGAGATCGTCACAAGCATGAAATGAATACTCCGGAAACGATGATATTGCCGGAAACGGAAATATGGATCGTATCGGAAATATAAATATTATCCAAGACGTAGATGTTGCCGAAAACGGAAACATGGTACGTATCGGAAAATATTATCGGAAATGGAAATATTGCCGGAATCGGAAATATTGCCGGAAACGGAAATATTGTCAGAATCGGAAATATTATCGGAATCGGAAAATAATTCCGGAAACGGAAATATTAAATATTTATTCGAAACGGAAATTAATTCCGGAATCGGAAATATTAAATATTGTTCGTATCGGAAATGAATTCCGAAAACCGGGAATTTTATCGGAAGCGTATCGTACGAATAAGCATCGGACGAGGCCTGCCGGACGAAGGCCCAGCACGAAGCCAGGCCATCGCCCAGCAAGCAACGGCGCGCCACAACACAGCCCAAGGCTGCGGCAGGCCTACCGCAAGGCAGGCCCAGCGCGCAGCTTAGGCCATGGCAGCCTCGTGGGCTGCGGTAGCTCGCATGGGCTTCGTGGGCGTGTGGGCTGTGCGCGGGCATGGCCTGCATGCTTGCGGGTCATGCTCGTGTGTATGTTTGTGTCCATGCATAATTCCTAAAACTATTAGGATTTGATGTATGATTAAATTCCTATTCCTATTAGGATTATTTAATTAAATAGAGTCCTTGTAGGATTCTAAGTTTAATTAAATCGTATCCTACTAGGATTCCAGTTCCCTTTCCAAACCTCTATAAATAAGGGCCTAGGGTCATAATTTATAAGAACGATTGAAGTATTCAAAGGGTAAGTTTTTGAAATAAAATCCAGCCACACTCTTGCACAATAATAACCGAAATTCCTAAGCACCTTAAGGGCGATTCTAGTTGGTCAATCTTGAGGCGGATCCGGACGTACTGTGGACTATCTACGGAGGGACGACACTTGGAGTCCTAAAGACTTGTTCTTGTTCGGTTCGGGCGCAGCTAGGGAAGGAACGCTACAAAGTGTATGCATCTATACTATGCTAAATGATTATGTGTTATTATGCTTTCCTGGCTTTATGGTTTTTCCGCATGATTTATGTATTGTCATATGTATCATAACCTAACAGTGGTATCACGAGCCTCTTATTATTTTCATAATCTAAATTGCATGAACATGGTTAAATATTACAAATTTGCAAGAATTAAAAGGGGTGATTAATTTTCAAAATTGTTAATTAATTGCAAATTGCGTTTATTTAATTATACGTACGCAGTTTTTCGGCAGTTTCTTCGTTACTCATCCAAATCGAGTGATTTTTGTGTCAATTCCGCATGTAAAAGGCATTCTAAAATTTTGACAAAAAAAATACTTTTCGGCCGAACCCAGAATTCTCAAATTCGAAGCCTAACTATGACTTTTCGGAGGTTTTAGTTTTTCGAATGCAAAATTTCGTAAATTTAAGATGTTAAATTAAATATTTGCGATTCTTGTTGATAAATCTTGAATTTTTGATTGATCTACTGTATATGTTTAACAAGTTTGAATGCCTAGCCTTGTTAATTATGCAATCTAATTTGTAATTATGATTAATTTGTTGAAAATTGGAATACCTATGATTAAAAACCACCATAAAAATTGTAAATTTATGTTAAATTTTAAATTTTTATGACCTAGACTTGAATCAATGTTAATCGGAAATCAATTAAATAATAAATTTTTGATTTTTCGCCCTAAAATTATGAAATTAATATTATTTATTAATTTGTCATTAATTTTGAATATAAATTTTAAATTTTTATGCGATTCGCTCATATAACTTGCACGCACAAAGCAATGGACGCTACGTGTTACCCTTAAGGGGTGTTGTATAGTGCGGGCATGTGACGACGACCAAGGGAGCTCGTCGCCCATGCGGTACGAATGCAATGAGCAAGGCCATGGTGCACGAGCACAAGGCAGCAGCCCTGCCTTGTGTCGTGGGCTGTGTGCGATGGGCGAATGGGCGAGGGCGAGAGCAAGGCACGAGCAGTCGCGTGTGGGCAGCAAGCGAGCTGCGCCACAGAGCGCACTGCCTCGCGCAAGCGTGCGGAGCCTCGCGCGCAGCGAGTGCAAGCTCGCGTGCCATGAGTGCTACGCCCAGCATCGATCGCTCGCGCGCAGCGAGCGCCAGCTCGCATGCCACTGCCTCGTGCGATGTGCGCAAGCTCGCGTGCGACGAGGGCAGGCGCGCAGCGAGCCAGAGGCCAAGCATGCCTCGGATGCCTTGCGATGGAATGCAGCAGCAATGCGACGCAGCGCATGGGCTCCGCGCACATGGCCAGCGATGGCTGCGTGCGTGTGGCCTATGGCTGTGCGTTGCGTGGGGTTGTTGCGTTACGATTAGATTGTTTTCTTGGATTTTAATTTTAATTTGAAATTTTCAGTTTTCGTAATTTTAATTAATTTTAAAATTAATAATTTAAATTGTTTTCTTGGATTTTAATTTTGAATATTATAATTATAATAAATTTTATTTATTCTAATTATTTTACTAAAATTAAAATCATGAATTAATTTAAATACGACTGAAATTAAATTAAATTTATGGATTCAATTATAAATTTATATGAGCTTTAAATTTTAATTAAATTTGTATGTTTCCGGTTAGACTAGAAATACATTTTTATGTTTAAAATTAGTAAAGCATATGAATTTATTGGTTTAAGTGGGAGCCCTTTTAGTCATAAACTCTTGATTAGGTCTACAAATCCTTAAGGTTAAAACAACATGATTAAAATTAATAAGGACTGAATAATTGGTAGATTATTGGTGCCCTTGATTAATTGCTGCAAATATTTACGTGATGCATAATGTGTTTTACTAACCAGCTATGTGGGTCATTCATGTTAATGAATGGGTGAATGGTATATATTGTATATGTACTGTTTTGCAGGTTATGAAGTGACTAGTATGGCCCAAATAGGATAGAAAATATGGTCTGCATACCATTAATTTGAATGTAATTGGTCTAAAGTACCAAAGTTGTTTTTCAATTCAAATATGGTCTGCGTACCATCAAATAGTTGTAATTAGTTTTAATTATAGCTTATCCTATTTGAAGAAAATGGTGCCTCCCACGGAGATTTTCAAGATGGACTTTGAAGTTAAAACTTCAAGATGAAGTCGGGCCATACTAGACCACATTTATCTTATGCATGCTTTAAGTTATTTATTGCTTTAAATATGTCTTAAATATGCATGAGATCAAAGCTTGATTATGTTGCATGATTAAGGATTTTAGTTCACTTAAAATCTAACCAACATAGTAAGAGCCTTAAGTTCCAAACTTAAAAATTGAGTTAAAAGGTGCCATGCCAAAATATACATTTGCTTGGATATCCTTTACATCAATCAAGTTATAGTTTTCGCTCAGCGAGGTGTTACTTATTGGTCCTAAAGGGGCAAGGTACACAAATAATTGTGAGAACATGTTAGTTTTGGTGAAACTCAACGATATAAGTAAGGAGTCCTTTTATGTCGTGGCAAAATCGATAGGTTTACCTAAAAAGTTCTTAGACGTACCTATCAACCAAGAGTAGTTTCTAGACTATTAGCAAAAGGTTTTTGCTTAACTAAGATGTTTTAGGATTAAGTCGACAAACTTTGCTTAATTCTTCAATGATTTTAGGATCTTGGAATCATTTTATTCACAGCTGCCGGAACAATAAATTCGAATAAAATGCTAATAACTTGTTTAAATTGCATGATTGCTTTTCAAGTTATTACTCATGATAAATGTTTAGACTTTGCATGCTTCAATGTATGTTTTAATTATTGTTTATAATTAAATATCTTGCACTGCAGTAAATCCTTTTAGAAAGGTAACAGTAAATTTCCTCGATTGGTAGTGAATCCAAGAACGATTCACGGAAATGAGAGAAAATGAGCAATTTAAAATGTACATTTCTTTTCGCGACTTTTATGGTTGTTTTCGAATATCAAAATCGAATGGCAAACCAATTGGTGCTTGTGAATTCAAAATACAATGTAGTTTTGAGATCATAAAGCATTGAGTTTAAACGCTCAGCTTTACCAATGGTTAACAACCTAAAATCTTTTTTCCATTTAGTTCTCGAATGAGTCTAGTCCCTAGACATTCGAATAGATCGATGCTTAGAGAACTTTAGAAGCTTCTGGTAAGATCATCTAGTTGAAACAAAATATTCAACATAAATTAAAATGGTAAAGAACCTTGTTGGTGACATTGGACATGTCTAACAAAGTATAAAAGTCAACACTAAAGAATTCAATTCTTAAGACTATAAGAAAGGGTACAAGAAATAGGAAAACAAAGAACAAATGAAAGGAGTTTACGATTCCGTTTCTACCTATAAGTTTATGTTTAAAGAAAAGTGACCTAGCAATCAAACTTCCTTGGTATCATATACCGCTTGAGGTTCTTACTTCGGTAATAACTCAAACAATGGAAGCTAGGCTACACTAATGACCTACAAGTGGGAAATGAAGCATGGCAATGCTACATTAGTTGTAGGGTCATCTAGTTTGTTTTAAGTCCTTTCAAGGCTGGAACTAAATGGCTATTTTGTTCCATAATCAGCATACCTAAATTTCTGCTTCAAACACAGAAAGACTCACATTCAGAAGAACAAAAACAATGTTTGTTTGTTTGTTTATTTGAATGAAATGGTCATTTACGGGATGAGTCAATATGCTTGATTAAAACAAACAACTCTTTAACAATAAAAACTTTACTAGGTTCAAATCAACCCCTTGATTTGAGTTCCACTAATCTTTGGCACTGTTGCTTAGACCATATCAACAAGTTAACATTCAAAAGCTCTATTTTGATAGACTTTTGAAAGTTGATTGATTTCTAGATCATTTTAAGACAACTAGTCTTACTTGTTGAAAGTAACAAAGAATATGAACTATTGTTAGAACGCCTAGACGATAGAGTTCAAAGCTAAAGAAAGGTTTTATGACTTTATTATTTCACATGGATTTGAGTGAATATAGGTTTATTTACTCAAATGTGATATAAGTTGAATCTGTTTGGCTAGTTCAAAGATTCAGAAGTATAAAATCCACTTGGCAAGAATCATAAAGATCTAGGTTAGATCATGTTGATGATTACTTGAGACCAAATATGATCATCAATGATTGTGTGTTGTAATTTCACAATCTAGGTCCATAAGATATGGCATATCTTAGTTGGAATAATCGAAGTCAATTAGTACTTGATTCGATCAATGATGGATCATAAATACTTTTCCTATAATTTCTAAAACAAAATGCTCAACTACCACCAAACTAAACCAAATTCGTCAAAGCTATTGAAAAGTAATTTCAAAATATCTTTTAATAATATATCTAAAGAGTTCCTAAACTCAGTGGGAGCTTAGTGTTTGTTATTCAACAAACTAAGGCCCCAAGTATAGATATATGTTTCATTGTGATTTATTCAAATGAGACACAAGGGTATTGTTTCTACCACGAATTTTTGAGAACATAATGTTTGTTTGCTCGAAATGATGTCCCTTTGGAGATTCGTTTCCAAAATGACAAGTGGGAGAAAATAGACCTCGAAAGTCTTCGAGGCGAACAACAAACATAGACGGACATTCCGGAGGATTTTCGAAGTTCTTTAGAAAATCCGAACACGTATTCTTTAAGGACTTTAGAAGTGGCTTTAAAGAATAGACATCTCTTAGAAGACTTTACAAGTGCTTCAAGGAGAACAGAATATTCAAAGGACTCTCAAAGTGCCTGTTGATATTCTATTGTTTGATACCCAAGTAGGCATAGAGTTCAGGTCAATGAAACTATGAGATTCTTCTATTAATAGTGAAGAAACCTACAACTTGCAGTCAAACTATTAATGAGTTTGTGACATGTAAGAAAGCTATGACGAAACCCAGATTCCCAAAATGGTTAGAGGCCATATATAGACTCAAATGTTTTAGATGGTTAAAGGCCATAAAACATAACCAAT
Source organism: Spinacia oleracea (assembly GCF_020520425.1). Classification (NCBI taxonomy): domain Eukaryota; kingdom Viridiplantae; phylum Streptophyta; class Magnoliopsida; order Caryophyllales; family Amaranthaceae; genus Spinacia; species Spinacia oleracea. The sequence continues at coordinate 100,807,872 of NC_079491.1, read as the reverse complement.
GTTTTAATGACAAAATTGAAATTTTGTTGAATTGCAAGAATAGTTTCACACCTATTGGTTGCAAGTTTTTTTTAAGGATAAAAACCATCAAACATGGAGTTGTGTTCACACACAAAGCTAGATTAGTTGCTAAAGGTTACAAGCAAATTCATGGCATGGATTGTGTTGAAACCTCATGCATAATCGTAATGCTCAAGTCTATAACTCAAGCAATGATTGCATATTGGTACCTATGACAATTGGATGACAAAACGTATTCCTCAATCAAATGTTGGAAGAAAACTATGTACATGGCATGTCATAGGATTTGTGGATCCAAATAAATGCTTGAAAAGGAATGCTAACTTATGAAATCTAAGTACAGATTTAAGCAAGCAATTGGGAATTGGAACTGTATTTTAGTGAAGCTAATAAGCATTTTAGTTTCATAAAATATACATGATTCTTATAGATATATAAGAAGTTTAGTGGGAGTACGTAAAACTTATTTGGTCCTATGTATCTACTGTAACTGAATGAGCTAAAGTTACATGAATAAAACTCAATTGGGAATTATTCTGTAAAAGAATTTATCATGTATATAATATAATATGAGGATCGCCAAAAACGTATCGTATGACTTTAGGCATGACGAACATATACCAATCTCTATTGATATAAGTGAAGATCAACTAGATTGAGATCAAGAACACTTATGGTACTTGAAAAGGTACATAGGAATAGTTCTTGATTCAAGGAAATAAAGATATGCTAAATATTGATGCTACACGCATAAACACTGGCAAAGGATCAAGCAAGACCCTTTGGAGTTAACCATTGACAAGGACGAGCTAAAGAGCATCGTGTTTTGAAATGGCAACATGGATTGAAGACCATGAGTTGTTGCGTGGGAAATTAAAATAATAATTTCTATGTTCTAAGATATAGTTGGAGAGTCTTCCACATATCTGTGAACTGCTTGGATAAGTAGATCCAAACAAAGCATCACTAGCAACCTATACAGTTGAAGTAAAAGTAATTATTGCCTAAGAAGCAATAAAATAGAGTTGTTTATATGAGTTCTTCATTGAACTTGGGAAGATCACATGTCTGTTGACTTAATGGTTCTTCATTGCAAAATGCGTAGAACCACTAATGTAGCAAGAAAGACTAGATCACAAAATAAACATACTCAAAAGTTCTTATCATCATATCTCGAAGAACATTCGATGAAAAGGATGTTAAGATTGGCAAAGCGTGATAACTAAACCTATGCAACAAGTGAGAAGCAACACTCACGTTGTAGCACTGGAAATCAAGCATAGCTTTGAATTCCATGAACTGTTTTAAAGATGGGTTTGAGGCCCATGGTTGTAAAACAATGGGGTTGAACATTTATCATATATGAAATGTATTTTCATATTCCATTTAATCTTGGTTTAGTATTAAATGATGAGTCCCTTCAATTTGACGATATATTCAAGATAGACTGTCAGGACCAGTCCTGTGACTAAGAAATGTCTATCAAGTGAACTTGAATGTCAAAGGTTGAAAATGGTCCCTAGTCGAAGTTTTCTATAAAATTGGACGCATAGAAAACGTTAGACGATTAGAATGCAAGATGACTAGTAGTTCTGTTTCTTGAACTATGTGGACATGGCAATGTCATAATCATTTGCATAGATACTTACTTTGGGAAGACTAGTATCGGACAAGACCTATGAAACTTTACTGTAAGAGATGAAAATCTGTCATAAGTAAATTTCATTAAAATTATTAGACACTAAATCCTCAATACCTGAGTGATTTGAGATTACTTGTTTGAGAACTGGTTGCTTTGACGTTGATCAACCGTCGCACCGTAAAAGGAGGCTATAAAGGCAACGCTCAAGTAATCACCTATCAAACGAAGTCTAATCTCAAGATCGCAAGATTGGGATTGTCCTCCCATAAATCGGGATGAGATGCTTAAAAGTTGTACAAGGCCACTCGGAGAGCTAGAAACTGTGAAATGCATGGCCGTGCTCGGATGAATCATAGGCTATGATTATCTGTTTATTTGATCAGTTGAACTCTGAAACCGATGAACACCTTTGGACATAATAAGGATGACAACTCTTACCTTATGTTCAAGAGCAAGCATCGAGCGACAAAGGAATTAGGAAATGCACACTTGTCCCTAAGGACAAGTGGGAGACTGAAGGAAATAATGCCCTTGGTCCAAGTATGCATTCTATGTTAAGTCTAATAAATGCGGTTCAGTATTAATTAACAAGTTAATAATTCAGTGAGATCAAGTGAGCTGAATGCCTAGGTAGAGGCCGCTTCAGTTCAAGTGGAATTAATGATATTAATCCACAGCTTACTCTTGACTGAACCCGTAGGGTCACACAAATAGTACGTAAACGGATCAAGTATTTAATGGCATTAAATACTCCATCTATGGATATTCGGAATCGACGGATCTTGGTTTCAGTGGGAGCTGAGATCGTCACAGGCAAGAAATGAATACTCCGGAAACGATGATATTGCCGGAAACGGAAATATGGATCGTATCGAAAATATAAATATTATCCAAGTCGTAGATGTTGCCGGAAACGGAAACATGGTACGTATCGGAAAATATTATCGGAAATGGAAATATTGCTGGAATCGGAAATATTGCCGGAAACGGAAATATTGTCAGAATCGGAAATATTATCGGAATCCGAAAATAATTCCGGAAACGGAAATATTAAATATTTGTTCGAAACGGAAATTAATTCCGGAATCGGAAATATTAAATGTTGTTCGTATCGGAAATGAATTCCGGAATCGGGAATTTAATCGGAAGCGTATCGTACGAATTAGCATCGGACGAGGCCCGCTAGACGAAGGCCCAACACGAAGCTAGGCCATCACCCAGCGAGCCGCACGCAGCAACGCACGCCTCGACCAGGCCCAGCGCAAGGCCAGGCCCAGCCAAGGGCGCGCGCGCGCACGCAGCACCGCGCATGGGCTGTGCGCTTGTCGTGGGCCGCAAGGCCTGCGCGGGTGCACGGCTTGTACGATGCGTGTGCGGGAAATCCTAATTCTATTAGGATTCGTGCGAAGATTAAAATCCTAATCTTATTAGAATTGCTTTGTTATTTAGAGTCCTAATAAAGTTCTAATTAACAAATCCACATCCTAGTAGGATTACAATTCCTTTTCCATACCTCTATAAATAAGGGCCTAGGGTCATTATTTATACACAAGTTTTTAAGTATTCAAAGCTAGGATTTTTAAGCAGAAAAATCAGCCATAACTCTTGCCCATTTAGCCGAAAATAAGTAGTACCTTAAGGGCGATTCTAGTTGGTCAATCTTAAGGCGGATCCGGACATGCTGTGGACTATCTACGGAGGGACGACACTTGGAGTCCTAAAGACTTGTTCTTGTTCGGTTCGGGCGCAGCTAGGGAAGGCACGCAACAAAGAGTATGCATCTAAACTATGCTAAATGATTATGTGTAAATAATATGTTTTCCTGGCTTTATAGTTTTTTCCGCATGATTTATGAATTGTCATATGTATCATAACCTAACAGTGGTATCACGAGCCTCTTACTATTTTCATAGTCTAAATTGCATGAACATGGTTAAATATTACAAATTTGCAAGAATTAAAAGGGGTGATTAATTTTCGTAATTGTTAATTAATTACAAATTGCGTTTATTTAATTATACGTACGCAGTTTTTCGGCAGTTTCTTCGTTACTCATCCAAATCGAGTAATTTTTGTGTCAATTCCGCATGTAAAAGGCATTCTAAAATTTTGACAAAAATAGATTTTTTCGGCCGAACCCAGAATTCTCAAATTCGAAGCCTAACTATGAATTTTCGGAGGTTTTAGTTTTTCGAATGCAAAATTTCGTAAATTTAAGATGTTAAATTAAATATTTGCGATTCTTGTTGATAAATCTTGAATTTTTAATTGACCTACTGTATATGTTTAACAAGTTTGAATGCCTAGCCTTGTTAATTATGCAATCTAATTTGTAATTATGATTAATTTGTTGAAAATTAGAATAATTTAGAATTAATTTGATTTTCATAATTAATTATAATTTAATTAGATACCTATGATTAAAAACCACCATAAAAATGGTAAATTTATGTTAAATTTTAAATTTTTATGACCTAGTGAATCCATGTTAATCGGAAATCAATTAAATAATAAATTTTCGATTTTTCACCCTAAAATTATGAAATTAATATTATTTATTAATTTGTCATTAATTTTGAATAAAAATTTTAAATTTTTATGCGATTCGCTCATATAACTTGCACGCACAAAGCAATGGACGCTACGTGTTACCCTTAAGGGGTGTTGTATAGTACGGGCATGTGACGACGAGCAAGGGAGCTCGTCGCCCATGCGGTACGAATGCAATGAGCAAGGCCATGGTGCACGAGCACAAGGCAGCAGCCCTGCCTTGTGTCGTGGGCTGTGTGCAATGGGCGAATGGGCGAGGGCGAGAGCAAGGCCGAGCACTCGCGTGTGGGCAGCAAGCGAGCTGCGCCACAGCGCGCACTGCCTCACGCAAGCGTGCGGAGCCTCGCGCGCAGCGAGCGCAAGCTCGCGTGCCACGAGTGCTACGCCCAGCATCGATGCCTCGCGCGCAGCGAGCGCCAGCTCGCATACTTCTGCCTCGTGCGATGAGCGCAAGCTCGCGTGCGGGAAAGGCAAGCGCGCAGCGAGCGATGGCTCGCATGGATCGAGCGCTGGCGAGCGCGCGCAGCGAGCGATGGCTCGCTGTGATCGAGCGATGGCGAGCGCGCGCAGCGAGCGATGGCTCGCATGGATCGAGCGCTGGCGAGCGCGCGCAGCGAGAGATGGCTCGCATGGATCGAGCGCTGGCGAGCGAGCGCAGCGAGCGATGGCTCGCGTGCATCGAGCGCTGGCGCGCGCAGCGAGCACCAGCTCGCGTGATGCCTTGCGAAGGTGAGCAGCAGCGATGCGACGCAGCGCATGGGCTGCGCGCACATGGCCAGCGATGGCTGTGTGCGTATAGCCCATGGACGTGCGTTGCGTAGGATTGTTGCGATGCGATTAGATCGTTTTGAAATTTTAATTTGAAATTTTCAGTTTACGTAATTTTAATTAATTTTAAAATTAATAATTTAAATTATTTTCTTGGATTTTAATTTTGAATATTGTAATTATAATAAATTTTATTTATTCTAATTATTTTACTAAAATTAAAATCATGAATTAATTTAAATACGACTGAAATTAAATTAAACTTTTTGGATTCAATTATAAATTTATATGAGCTTTAAATTTTAATTAAATTTGTATGTTTCCGGTTAGACTAGAAATACATTTTTATGTTTAAAATTAGTAAAGCATATGAATTTATTGGTTTAAGTGGGAGCCCTTTTAGTCATAAACTCTTGATTAGGTCTACAAATCCTTAAGGTTAAAACAACTTGATTAGAATTAATAAGGACTGAATAATTGGTAGATTATTGGTGCCCTTGATTAATTGCTGCAAATATTTACGTGATGCATAATGTGTTTTACTAACCAGCTATGTGGGCCATTCATGTTAATGAATGGGTGAATGATATATATATTGTATATGTACTGTTTTGCAGGTTATGAAGTGACTAGTATGGCCCAAATAGGATAGAAAATATGGTCTGCGTACCATTAATTTGAATGTAATTGGTCTAAAGTACCAAAATTGTTTTTCAATTCAAATATGGTCTGCGTGCCATCAAGTAGTTGTAATTAGTTTTAATTATAGCTTATCCTATTTGAAGAAAATGGTGCCTCCCACGGAGATTTTCAAGACGGACTTTGAAGTTAAAACTTCAAGATGAAGTCGGGCCATACTAGATCACATTTATCTTATGCATGCTTTAAGTTATTTATTGCTTTAAATATGTCTTAAATATGCATGAGATCGCGGCTTGATTGTGTTGCATGATTAAGGATTTTAGTTCACTTAAAATCTAACCAACATAGTAAGAGCCTTAAGTTCCAAACTTAAAAATTGAGTTAAAAGGTGCCATGCCAAAATATACACTTGCTTGGATATCCAAATAAATGCTTGAAAAGGAATGCTAACTTATGAAATCTAAGTACAGATTTAAGCAAGCAATTGGGAATTGGAACTGTATTTTAGTGAAGCTAATAAGCATTTTAGTTTCATAAAATATACATGATTCTTATAGATATATAAGAAGTTTAGTGGGAGTACGTAAAACTTATTTGGTCCTATGTATCTACTGTAACTGAATGAGCTAAAGTTACATGAATAAAACTCAATTGGGAATTATTCTGTAAAAGAATTTATCATGTATATAATATAATATGAGGATCGCCAAAAACGTATCGTATGACTTTAGGCATGACGAACATATACCAATCTCTATTGATATAAGTGAAGATCAACTAGATTGAGATCAAGAACACTTATGGTACTTGAAAAGGTACATAGGAATAGTTCTTGATTCAAGGAAATAAAGATATGCTAAATATTGATGCTACACGCATAAACACTGGCAAAGGATCAAGCAAGACCCTTTGGAGTTAACCATTGACAAGGACGAGCTAAAGAGCATCGTGTTTTGAAATGGCAACATGGATTGAAGACCATGAGTTGTTGCGTGGGAAATTAAAATAATAATTTCTATGTTCTAAGATATAGTTGGAGAGTCTTCCACATATCTGTGAACTGCTTGGATAAGTAGATCCAAACAAAGCATCACTAGCAACCTATACAGTTGAAGTAAAAGTAATTATTGCCTAAGAAGCAATAAAATAGAGTTGTTTATATGAGTTCTTCATTGAACTTGGGAAGATCACATGTCTGTTGACTTAATGGTTCTTCATTGCAAAATGCGTAGAACCACTAATGTAGCAAGAAAGACTAGATCACAAAATAAACATACTCAAAAGTTCTTATCATCATATCTCGAAGAACATTCGATGAAAAGGATGTTAAGATTGGCAAAGCGTGATAACTAAACCTATGCAACAAGTGAGAAGCAACACTCACGTTGTAGCACTGGAAATCAAGCATAGCTTTGAATTCCATGAACTGTTTTAAAGATGGGTTTGAGGCCCATGGTTGTAAAACAATGGGGTTGAACATTTATCATATATGAAATGTATTTTCATATTCCATTTAATCTTGGTTTAGTATTAAATGATGAGTCCCTTCAATTTGACGATATATTCAAGATAGACTGTCAGGACCAGTCCTGTGACTAAGAAATGTCTATCAAGTGAACTTGAATGTCAAAGGTTGAAAATGGTCCCTAGTCGAAGTTTTCTATAAAATTGGACGCATAGAAAACGTTAGACGATTAGAATGCAAGATGACTAGTAGTTCTGTTTCTTGAACTATGTGGACATGGCAATGTCATAATCATTTGCATAGATACTTACTTTGGGAAGACTAGTATCGGACAAGACCTATGAAACTTTACTGTAAGAGATGAAAATCTGTCATAAGTAAATTTCATTAAAATTATTAGACACTAAATCCTCAATACCTGAGTGATTTGAGATTACTTGTTTGAGAACTGGTTGCTTTGACGTTGATCAACCGTCGCACCGTAAAAGGAGGCTATAAAGGCAACGCTCAAGTAATCACCTATCAAACGAAGTCTAATCTCAAGATCGCAAGATTGGGATTGTCCTCCCATAAATCGGGATGAGATGCTTAAAAGTTGTACAAGGCCACTCGGAGAGCTAGAAACTGTGAAATGCATGGCCGTGCTCGGATGAATCATAGGCTATGATTATCTGTTTATTTGATCAGTTGAACTCTGAAACCGATGAACACCTTTGGACATAATAAGGATGACAACTCTTACCTTATGTTCAAGAGCAAGCATCGAGCGACAAAGGAATTAGGAAATGCACACTTGTCCCTAAGGACAAGTGGGAGACTGAAGGAAATAATGCCCTTGGTCCAAGTATGCATTCTATGTTAAGTCTAATAAATGCGGTTCAGTATTAATTAACAAGTTAATAATTCAGTGAGATCAAGTGAGCTGAATGCCTAGGTAGAAGCCGCTTCAGTTCAAGTGGAATTAATGATATTAATCCACAGCTTACTCTTGACTGAACCCGTAGGGTCACACAAATAGTACGTAAACGGATCAAGTATTTAATGGCATTAAATACTCCATCTATGGATATTCGGAATCGACGGATCTTGGTTTCAGTGGGAGCTGAGATCGTCACAGGCAAGAAATGAATACTCCGGAAACGATGATATTGCCGGAAACGAAAATATGGATCGTATCGAAAATATAAATATTATCCAAGTCGTAGATGTTGCCGGAAACGGAAACATGGTACGTATCGGAAAATATTATCGGAAATGGAAATATTGCTGGAATCGGAAATATTGCCGGAAACGGAAATATTGTCAGAATCGGAAATATTATCGGAATCCGAAAATAATTCCGGAAACGGAAATATTAAATATTTGTTCGAAACGGAAATTAATTCCGGAATCGGAAATATTAAATGTTGTTCGTATCGGAAATGAATTCCGGAATCGGGAATTTAATCGGAAGCGTATCGTACGAATTAGCATCGGACGAGGCCCGCTAGACGAAGGCCCAACACGAAGCTAGGCCATCACCCAGCGAGCCGCACGCAGCAACGCACGCCTCGACCAGGCCCAGCGCAAGGCCAGGCCCAGCCAAGGGCGCGCGCGCGCACGCAGCACCGCGCATGGGCTGTGCGCTTGTCGTGGGCCGCAAGGCCTGCGCGGGTGCACGGCTTGTACGATGCGTGTGCGGGAAATCCTAATTCTATTAGGATTCGTGCGAAGATTAAAATCCTAATCTTATTAGAATTGCTTTGTTATTTAGAGTCCTAATAAAGTTCTAATTAACAAATCCACATCCTAGTAGGATTACAATTCCTTTTCCATACCTCTATAAATAAGGGCCTAGGGTCATTATTTATACACAAGTTTTTAAGTATTCAAAGCTAGGATTTTTAAGCAGAAAAATCAGCCATAACTCTTGCCCATTTAGCCGAAAATAAGTAGTACCTTAAGGGCGATTCTAGTTGGTCAATCTTAAGGCGGATCCGGACATGCTGTGGACTATCTACGGAGGGACGACACTTGGAGTCCTAAAGACTTGTTCTTGTTCGGTTCGGGCGCAGCTAGGGAAGGCACGCAACAAAGAGTATGCATCTAAACTATGCTAAATGATTATGTGTAAATAATATGTTTTCCTGGCTTTATAGTTTTTTCCGCATGATTTATGAATTGTCATATGTATCATAACCTAACAGTGGTATCACGAGCCTCTTACTATTTTCATAGTCTAAATTGCATGAACATGGTTAAATATTACAAATTTGCAAGAATTAAAAGGGGTGATTAATTTTCGTAATTGTTAATTAATTACAAATTGCGTTTATTTAATTATACGTACGCAGTTTTTCGGCAGTTTCTTCGTTACTCATCCAAATCGAGTAATTTTTGTGTCAATTCCGCATGTAAAAGGCATTCTAAAATTTTGACAAAAATAGATTTTTTCGGCCGAACCCAGAATTCTCAAATTCGAAGCCTAACTATGAATTTTCGGAGGTTTTAGTTTTTCGAATGCAAAATTTCGTAAATTTAAGATGTTAAATTAAATATTTGCGATTCTTGTTGATAAATCTTGAATTTTTAATTGACCTACTGTATATGTTTAACAAGTTTGAATGCCTAGCCTTGTTAATTATGCAATCTAATTTGTAATTATGATTAATTTGTTGAAAATTAGAATAATTTAGAATTAATTTGATTTTCATAATTAATTATAATTTAATTAGATACCTATGATTAAAAACCACCATAAAAATGGTAAATTTATGTTAAATTTTAAATTTTTATGACCTAGTGAATCCATGTTAATCGGAAATCAATTAAATAATAAATTTTCGATTTTTCACCCTAAAATTATGAAATTAATATTATTTATTAATTTGTCATTAATTTTGAATAAAAATTTTAAATTTTTATGCGATTCGCTCATATAACTTGCACGCACAAAGCAATGGACGCTACGTGTTACCCTTAAGGGGTGTTGTATAGTACGGGCATGTGACGACGAGCAAGGGAGCTCGTCGCCCATGCGGTACGAATGCAATGAGCAAGGCCATGGTGCACGAGCACAAGGCAGCAGCCCTGCCTTGTGTCGTGGGCTGTGTGCAATGGGCGAATGGGCGAGGGCGAGAGCAAGGCCGAGCACTCGCGTGTGGGCAGCAAGCGAGCTGCGCCACAGCGCGCACTGCCTCACGCAAGCGTGCGGAGCCTCGCGCGCAACGAGCGCAAGCTCGCGTGCCACGAGTGCTACGCCCAGCATCGATGCCTCGCGCGCAGCGAGCGCCAGCTCGCATACTTCTGCCTCGTGCGATGAGCGCAAGCTCGCGTGCGGGAAAGGCAAGCGCGCAGCGAGCGATGGCTCGCATGGATCGAGCGCTGGCGAGCGCGCGCAGCGAGCGATGGCTCGCTGTGATCGAGCGATGGCGAGCGCGCGCAGCGAGCGATGGCTCGCATGGATCGAGCGCTGGCGAGCGCGCGCAGCGAGAGATGGATCGCATGGATCGAGCGCTGGCGAGCGAGCGCAGCGAGCGATGGCTCGCGTGCATCGAGCGCTGGCGCGCGCAGCGAGCACCAGCTCGCGTGATGCCTTGCGAAGGTGAGCAGCAGCGATGCGACGCAGCGCATGGGCTGCGCGCACATGGCCAGCGATGGCTGTGTGCGTATAGCCCATGGACGTGCGTTGCGTAGGATTGTTGCGATGCGATTAGATCGTTTTGAAATTTTAATTTGAAATTTTCAGTTTACGTAATTTTAATTAATTTTAAAATTAATAATTTAAATTATTTTCTTGGATTTTAATTTTGAATATTGTAATTATAATAAATTTTATTTATTCTAATTATTTTACTAAAATTAAAATCATGAATTAATTTAAATACGACTGAAATTAAATTAAACTTTTTGGATTCAATTATAAATTTATATGAGCTTTAAATTTTAATTAAATTTGTATGTTTCCGGTTAGACTAGAAATACATTTTTATGTTTAAAATTAGTAAAGCATATGAATTTATTGGTTTAAGTGGGAGCCCTTTTAGTCATAAACTCTTGATTAGGTCTACAAATCCTTAAGGTTAAAACAACTTGATTAGAATTAATAAGGACTGAATAATTGGTAGATTATTGGTGCCCTTGATTAATTGCTGCAAATATTTACGTGATGCATAATGTGTTTTACTAACCAGCTATGTGGGCCATTCATGTTAATGAATGGGTGAATGATATATATATTGTATATGTACTGTTTTGCAGGTTATGAAGTGACTAGTATGGCCCAAATAGGATAGAAAATATGGTCTGCGTACCATTAATTTGAATGTAATTGGTCTAAAGTACCAAAATTGTTTTTCAATTCAAATATGGTCTGCGTGCCATCAAGTAGTTGTAATTAGTTTTAATTATAGCTTATCCTATTTGAAGAAAATGGTGCCTCCCACGGAGATTTTCAAGACGGACTTTGAAGTTAAAACTTCAAGATGAAGTCGGGCCATACTAGATCACATTTATCTTATGCATGCTTTAAGTTATTTATTGCTTTAAATATGTCTTAAATATGCATGAGATCGCGGCTTGATTGTGTTGCATGATTAAGGATTTTAGTTCACTTAAAATCTAACCAACATAGTAAGAGCCTTAAGTTCCAAACTTAAAAATTGAGTTAAAAGGTGCCATGCCAAAATATACACTTGCTTGGATATCCTTTACATCAATCTAGTAATAGTTTTCGCTCAGCGAGGTGTTACTTATTGGTCCTAAAGGGGCAAGGTACACAAATAATTGTGAGTACATGTTAGTTTTCGTGAAACTTAACGATATAAGTAAGGAGTCCTTTTATGTCGTGGCAAAATCGATAGGTTTACCTAATAAGTTCTGAGACGTACCTATCAACCAAGAATAGTTTCTAGACTATTAGAAAAAGGCTTTTGCTTACCTAAGATGTTTTAGTATTAAGTCGACAAACTGTGCTTAATTCTTCAATGATTTTAGGATCTTGGAATCATTTTATTCACACCTGCCGGAACAATAAATTCGAATAAAATGCTAATAACTTGTTGAAATTGCATGATTGCTTTAATTTTCAAAGTTATTACTCATGATAAATGTTTAGACTTTGCATGCTTCAATGTATGTTTTAATTATTGTTTATAATTAAATATCTTGCACTGCAGTAAATCCTTTTAGAAAGGTAACAGTAAATTTCCTCGATTGGTAGTGAATCCAAGAACGATTCACGGAAATGAGAGAAAATGAGCAATTTAAAATGTACGTTTCTTTTAGCGACTTTTATGGTTGTTTTCGAATATCAAAATCGAATGGCAAACCAATTGGTGCTTGTGAATTCAAAATACAATGTAGTTTTGAGATCATAAAGCATTGAGTTTAAACGCTCAACTTTACCAATGGTTAACAACCTAAAATATTTTTTCCATTTAATTCTCGAATGAGTCTAGTCCCTAGACATTCGAGTAGATCGATGCTTAGAGAACTTTAGAAGCTTCTAGTAAGATCATCTAGTTGAAACAAAATATTCAACATAAATTAAAATGGTAAAGAACCTTGTTGGTGACATTGGACATGTCTAACAAAGTATAAAAGTCAACACTAAAGAATTCAATTCTTAAGACTATAAGAAAGGGTACAAGAAATAGGAAAACGAGGAACAAATGAAAGGAATTTACAATTCCGTTTCTACCTAAAAGTTAATGTTTAAAGAAAGTGACCTGGAAATCAAACTTCCCTGGTATCATATACCGCTTGAGGTACTTACTTCGGTAATAACTCAAACAATGGAAGCTAGGCTACACTAATGGCCTACAAGTGGGAAATGAAGCATGGCATTGCTACATTAATTGTAGGGTCATCTAGTTTGTTTTAAGTCCTTTCAAAGGTGGAACTTAATGGATATTTTGTTCCATAATCAGCATACCTAAATTTCTGTCTCAAACACAAAAAGACTCACATTCAGAAGAACAAAAACAATGTTTGTTTGTTTATTTGAATGAAATGGTCATTTACGGGTTGAGTCAATATGCTTGATTAAAACAAACAACTCTTTAAAAATAAAAACTTTACTAGGTTCAAATCAAACCCTTGATTTGAGTTCCACTAATCTTTGGCATTGTTGCTTAGACCATATCAACAAGTTAACATTCAAAAGCTCTATTTTAATGGACTTTTGAAAGTTCATTGATTTCTAGATCAATTTAAGACGACTAGTCTTACTTGTTGAAAGTAACAAAAGATATGAACTATTGTTAGAACGCCTAGACAATAGAGTTCAAAGCTAAAGAAAGATTTTATGACTTTATTATTTCACATGGATTTGAGTGAATATAGGTTTATTGACTCAAATGTGATATAAGTTGAATCTGTTTGGATAGTTCCAAGATTCAGAAATATAAAATCCACTTGGCAAGAAATCATAAAGCTCTAGATTAGATCATGTTGATGATTACTTGAGACCAAATATGATCATCAATGGTTGTGTGTTGTAATTTCACAATCTAGGTCCATAAGATATGGCATATCTTAGTTGGAATAATCGAAGTCAATTAGTACTTGATTCGATTAATGATGAATCATAAAGACTTTTCCTATAATTTCTAAAACAAAATGCTCAACTACCACCAAACTAAACCAAATTCGTCAAAGCTATTGAAAAGTAATTTCAGAATAACTTTTCATAAAATATATCTAGAGAGTTGCAAAACTCAGTGGGAGCTTAGTGTTTGTCATTCGACAAACTAAGGCCCAAGTATAGATATATGTTTCATTGTGATTTATTCAAATGAGACACAAGGGTATTGTTTCTACCACGAATTTTTGAGAACATAATGTTTGTTTGCTCGAAATAATGTCCTTTTGGAGATTCGTTTCCAAAATGACAAGTGGGAGAAAATAGACCTCGAAAGTCTTCGAGGCGAACAACAAACATAAACGGACATTCCGGAGGCTTTTCGAAGTTCTTTAGAAAATCCGAACACGTATTCTTTAAGGACTTTAGAAGTGGCTTTAAAGAATAGACATCTCTTAGAAGACTTTACAAGTGCTTCAAGGAGAACAGAATATTCAAAGGACTTTTAAGTGGCTATTGATATTCTGTTGTTTGATGTTCTATACCCTTGTAGGCATAGAGTTCAAGTCACTGAAACTCTGAGATTCTTCTATTAGATAGTGAAGAAACATGGAGTTCAGGTCACTGAAACTATGCAATTCTTCTATTAGATAGTGAAGAAACCTACAACTTGCAGTCAAACTATTATCATGTAGATTAATGAGTTTGTGACTTGTAAGAAAGCTATGACGAAACCCAGATTCCCTAAATCGGTTAGAGGCCATATATAGACTCAAATGTTTTAAATGGTTAGAGGCCATAAAACATAACCAATGTTTTGATGACAAAATTGAAATTTTGTTGATTTGCAAGAATAGTTTCACACCTATTGGTTGCAAGTTTGTTTTAAGGATAAAAACCATCAAACATGGAATTGTGTTCACACACAAAGCTATATTAGTTGCTAAAGGATACAAGCAAATTCATGGCATGGATTGTGTTGAAACCTCATGCATAATCGTAATGCTCAAGTCTATAACTCAAGCAATGATTGCATATTGGTACATATGACAATTGGATGACAAAACGTATTCCTCAATCAAATGTTGGAAGAAAACTATGTACATGGCATGTCATAGGATTTGTGGATCCAAATAAATGCTTGAAAAGGAATGCTAACTTATGAAATCTAAGTACAGATTTAAGCAAGCAATTGGGAATTGGAACTGTATTTTAGTGAAGCTAATAAGCATTTTAGTTTCATAAAATATACATGATTCTTATAGATATATAAGAAGTTTAGTGGGAGTACGTAAAACTTATTTGGTCCTATGTGTATCACACATATCTCTCTATTGTGAAATAACATTCAAATGCTAATGACTTAGGTTTGAAATTATTCATCAATGATGGACCAAGGCGAAACTTAGTACATACTGGGTATTAAGATCTATTTACAAAGATCTTATGATATTGTTTAGTAATGGCATTTACTAAATCAAACACGAAAGACTCCATTGGAGATATTCGATCCATATGAATAAATCTAAGTAATGAATGTTTGAACTATGTATAAGCATTTACTAAGTTAAACATCAAAGAATCTAATGAGATTCTTCACCTATATTATATGTCAAAGAATTTAGTTGGATTCAGTATCTACTGTAACTGAATGAGCTAAAGTTACATGAATAGAATTCAATTGGGAATTATTCTGCAAAAGAATTTATCATGTATATAATATAATATGAGGATCGCCAAAAACGTATCGTATGACTTTAGGCATGACGAACATATACCAATCTCTATTGATCTAAGTGAAGATCAACTAGATTGAGATCAAGAACACTTATGGTACTTGAAAAGGTACATAGGAATAGTTCTTGATTCAAGGAAATAAAGATATGCTAAATATTGATGCTACACGCATAAACACTGGCAAAGGATCAAGCAAGACCCTTTGGAGTTAACCATTGACAAGGACGAGCTAAAGAGCATCGTGTTTTGAAATGGCAACATGGATTGAAGACCATGAGTTGTTGCGTGGGAAATTAAAATAATAATTTCTATGTTCTAAGATATAGTTGGAGAGTCTTCCACATATCTGTGAACTGCTTGGATAAGTAGATCCAAACAAAGCATCACTAGCAACCTATACAGTTGAAGTAAAAGTAATTATTGCCTAAGAAGCAATAAAATAGAGTTGTTTATATGAGTTCTTCATTGAACTTGGGAAGATCACATGTCTGTTGACTTAATGGTTCTTCATTGCAAAATGCGTAGAACCACTATTGTAGCAAGAAAGACTAGATCACAAAATAAACATACTCAAAAGTTCTTATCATCATATCTCGAAGAACATTCGATGAAAAGGATATTAAGATTGGCAAAGCGTGATAACTAAACCTATGCAACAAGTGAGAAGCAACACTCACGTTGTAGCACTGGAAATCAAGCATAGCTTTGAATTCCATGAACTGTTTTAAAGATGGGTTTGAGGCCCATGGTTGTAAAACAATGGGGTTGAACATTTATCATATATGAAATGTATTTTCATATTCCATTTAATCTTGGTTTAGTATTAAATGATGAGTCCCTTCAATTTGACGATATATTCAAGATAGACTGTCAGGACCAGTCCTGTGACTAAGAAATGTTTATCAAGTGAACTTGAATGTCAAAGGTTGAAAATGGTCCCTAGTCGAAGTTTTCTATAAAATTGGACGCATAGAAAACGTTAGACGATTAGAATGCAAGATGACTAGTAGTTCTGTTTCTTGAACTATGTGGACATGGCAATGTCATAATCATTTGCATAGATACTTACTTTGGGAAGACTAGTATCGGACAAGACCTATGAAACTTTACTGTAAGAGATGAAAATCTGTCATAAGTAAATTTCATTAAAATTATTAGACACTAAATCCTCAATACCTGAGTGATTTGAGATTACTTGTTTGAGAACTGGTTTCTTTGACGTTGACCAACCGTCGCACCGTAAAAGGAGGCTATAAAGGCAACGCTCAGGTAATCACCTATCAAACGAAGTCTAATCTCAAGATCGCAAGATTGGGATTGTCCTCCCATAAATCGGGATGAGATGCTTAAAAGTTGTACAAGGCCACTCGGAGAGCTAGAAACTGTGAAATGCATGGCCGTGCTCGGATGAATCATAGGCTATGATTATCTGTTTATTTGATCAGTTGAACTCTGAAACCGAGGAACACCTCTAGACATAATAAGGATGACAACTCTTACCTTATGTTCAAGAGCAAGCATCGAGCGACAAAGGAATTAGGAAATGCACACTTGTCCCTAAGGACAAGTGGGAGACTGAAGGAAATAATGCCCTTGGTCCAAGTATGCATTCTATGTTAAGTCTAATAAATGCGGTTCAGTATTAATTAACAAGTTAATAATTCAGTGAGATAAAGTGAGCTGAATGCCTAGCTAGAGGTCACTTCGGTTCAAGTGGAATTAATGATATTAATCCACAGCTTACTCTTGACTGAACCCGTAGGGTCACACAAATAGTACGTAAACGGATCAAGTATTTAATGGCATTAAATACTCCATCTATGGATATTCGGAATCGACGGATCTTGGTTTCAGTGGGACCTGAGATCGTCACAGGCAAGAAATGAATACTCCGGAAACGATGATATTGCCGGAAACGGAAATATGAATCGTATCGGAAATATAAATATTATCCAAGTCGTAGATGTTTCCGGAAACGGAAACATGGTACGTATCGGAAAATATTATCGGAAATGGAAATATGGCCGGAATCGGAAATATTGCCGGAAACGGAAATATTGTCAGAATCGAAAATATTATCGGAATCGGAAAATAATTCCGGAAACGGAAATATTAAATATTTGTTCGAAACGGAAATTAATTCCGGAATCGGAAATATTAAATGTTGTTCGTATCGGAAATGAATTCCGGAATCGGGAATTTAATTAGAAGCGTATCGTACGAATTAGCATCGGACGAGGCCCGCTAGACGAAGGCCCAGCACGAAGCCAGGCCATCGCCCAGCGAGCCGCACGCAGCAACGCACGCCTTGACCAGGCCCAGCGCAAGGCCAGGCCCAGCCAAGGGCGCGCGCGCGCACGCAGCACCGCACATGGGCTGTGCGCTTGTCGTGGGCCGCAAGGCCTGCGCGGGTGCACGGCTTATACGATGCGTGTGCGAGAAATCCTAATTCTATTAGGATTCGTGCGAAGATTAAAATCCTAATCTTATTAGAATTGCTTTGTTATTTAGAGTCCTAATAAAGTTCTAATTAACAAATCCACATCCTAGTAGGATTACAATTCCTTTTCCATACCTCTATAAATAAGGGCCTAGGGTCATTATTTATACACAAGTTTTTAAGTATTCAAAGCTAGGATTTTTAAGAAGAAAAATCATCCATAACTCTTTCCCATTTAGCCGAAAATAAGTAGTACCTTAAGGGCGATTCTAGTTGGTCAATCTTAAGGCGGATCCGGACGTGCTGTGGACTATCTACGGAGGGACGACACTTGGAGTCCTAAAGACTTGTTCTTGTTCGGTTCGGGCGCAGCTAGGGAAGGCACGCAACAAAGAGTATGCATCTAAACTATGCTAAATGATTATGTGTAAATAATATGTTTTCCTGGCTTTATGGTTTTTTCCGCATGATTTATGAATTGTCATATGTATCATAACCTAACAGCCTCGTGGGCTGCGGTAGCTCGCATGGGCTTCGTGGGCGTGTGGGCTGTGCGCGGGCATGGCCTGCATGCTTGCGGGTCATGCTCGTGTGTGTGTTTGTGTCCATGCATAATTCCTAAAACTATTAGGATTTGATGTATGATTAAATTCCTATTCCTATTAGGATTATTTAATTAAATAGAGTCCTTGTAGGATTCTAAGTTTAATTAAATCGTATCCTACTAGGATTCCAGTTCCCTTTCCAAACCTCTATAAATAAGGGCCTATGGTCATAATTTATAAGAACGATTGAAGTATTCAAAGGGTAAGTTTTTGAAATAAAATTCAGCCACACTCTTGCACAATAATAACCGAAATTCCTAAGCACCTTAAGGGCGATTCTAGTTGGTCAATCTTGAGGCGGATCCGGACGTACTGTGGACTATCTACGGAGGGACGACACTTGGAGTCCTAAAGACTTGTTCTTGTTCGGTTCGGGCGCAGCTAGGGAAGGCACGCTACAAAGTGTATGCATCTATACTATGCTAAATGATTATGTGTAAATAATATGCTTTCCTGGCTTTATGGTTTTTCCGCATGATTTATGTATTGTCATATGTATCATAACCTAACACGAAGGCCCAGCACGAAGCCGGGCCATCGCCCAGCAAGCCAAACGCGCGCCACACGCCAAGCCAAGGCAGCGCCCAGGCCCACCGCAAGGCAGGCCCAGCGCGCGCCAAGGCCATGGCTGCGTTGCGGGCCTCGTGGCGTGGGCTGAGCGCGCGCGCATAGGCGCCCCTCGTGGGCTGCCGTGCGTGTGTGTGTTTGTGTTCATGCACGATTCCTAAAGCTATTAGGATTTGGTATATGATTAAATTCCTAATCCTAATAGGATAAATTAATTAATTAGAGTTCTTATAGGATTCTAGTTTAATTAATTCGTATCCTAGTAGGATTCCAATTCCCTTTCCATACCTCTATAAATAAGAGCCTAGGGTCATAATTTATAGATACGATTAAAGTATACAAAGGTTAAGTTTTTGAAAGAAAATTAAGCCATACACTTGCACTAACCTAGCCGAAAATCCTAGCACCTTAAGGGCGATTCTAGTTGGTCAATCTTGAGGCGGATCCGGACGTACTGTGGACTATCTACGGAGGGACGACACTTGGAGTCCTAAAGACTTGTTCTTGTTCGGTTCGGGCGCAGCTAGGGAGGGCACGCAACAAAGTGTATGCATCTAAACTATGCTAAATAATTATGTGTATATAATATGCTTTCCTGGCTTTATGGTTTTTCCGCATGATTTATGTTTTGTCATATGAATGATAACCTAACATTAACCACACTCCCTCTCTCTTCGTCGCCCTTGCTTGCGGCGCAAGGCAGCCAGCCCGTCCGTCCCTCTCGCCTCCCACAGCCGCAGCGTAGCACATTGTGCCTGCGTGCTGTGCGGTGGTGCCTTGTTGCTCGCCCACTCGTCCCTTGCTCGCCATCGTCCCGCGTCGCGTCACAGCACAACAGCAGGGCTGTGTGTGCGCGCGCTGTGTCCCGCCTGTCCCTTGCGCGCACGCCGTGTCGTGGGTGTGTGCCTTGCTGTGCCCAGCGCCCTCGTCGCCTGTCCCTTGCGCGCGCGTGCCCTCTGTTGTGTGTTGCACTGCTGCTATTATTGTTGTTGTCATGTTTGTTGATCGGCACACACACACACGATTAATTAATCGTTGTGTGTGTGTGTGTTGATCAATTGTTTAATCAAATTTTGTTTTCAAAAGTATTAATTTTCAGTTTTAAATCGATTTAATTGTGGTGATTAGTTTAATTATTGAATTGTTTAGATTAATTAAAACGGTTATGAACACCGTATTGGGTTAGTAGTATGTTTTAATTAAAGGAATTGGTTTTGATGATTGAAATTATAATTTTCAGATTATATATGTTTATAAAGTATGGATTTTTGAAGTCAAAACATGTTTTCGGATTAAACTATTGCTAGGATTTTGGTTTCAAATTGATTGAGCAATTGATTTACATAATTTAATGACAATTTAAATTATGGAAATCAATCTAAATATTCTAAATGTTTATAAGCTTTAAAAGGTTGGTTTTTAAGGGTTTTAAAGCTAAAAAGTCAATGTTTTTACGTTAGGACTTGAGTTGACTATTTGAGACTATTAAATTACCAATTAATGAATGAATTATAATTAAACTAAGGGTTTTAGTTTCTTAAATAGTTGATGGAAATTTAGTAAACATGGATAATAATTTTGTTCTCTTGTTTTGTTTATAGGAGTTCATTTCTAGCGAGCCGTGATTCGCACAGTGGCCCCCGTACTTAGGTATTCCAGGTACGTACAAGACTAGGGTGACCACCCATCTCTTGAGGACTTTGTGAAGTGTATTGAATGCGAATCATGTGAACCTATATGCTATGAATTCATGTTTGATGTTTGGGAATGATTATGTTGTTATGAATTCATGTTTAATGTTGAGAACGAGCATGTTATTATTATTATTATTGAATCTATGTGAACGAGCATGTTATGAATTGAATTATGCTTTATAGATTCTGTTGAACTATCATGTTATGGACTTTTATGATCATTGAATTATGTCAAGCCTGTTGTTCAAGTTGATTTGCATGTATGAGTAGTGCGCATGCAAGTTGTTATTATTATTATGCTATAGTACATGATGTCTAGCATAATTATTGAGCTAGTCGAATATTGCCAGTGAGCAATATATATTCTACCAAAGGGGTAGAATATGTTAGAGAGTCTATGTGAATTCAATTAAGGACAATTCGTGCTAAGGGCACACCCCGCTTGTTAATAGGCAATGTCGGGTTATCTCAAACAGTGTTTTTGAGAAGGAACAATGAGAGTAATTTCACTTGAGTCTATGTTTGATCACAAGTCCTAAAGAAGTAAAATAATGAAGTGTCATTGTTGAATTTTTTAATTGTTCATTCGTTGTATGATTGTGTCTTGAGTCGCCTTGAAAATAATATATTAATTAACGTAAAGTGTAACCCAAAGAGCTTCAAAACTCTTGGACGTATATACCTTGAGTATGAACAATGGAGGGAGTCTTGCCGGAAAACTTGTACTCCTAGAATGATACAAGATGTTGTTTCATTCTCTTTTATGCCGTTGTGCATTGGGATTCCTGTCGGCATGGCCCGACTGTCGGTAGTAGCCCGACTTATTTTGGTGTATGGTTGGCTCCCATCACCCTTTCTTTCCTTTTGAGGATACTTTACTTTACCCGTTCGAAGCTACTTTCTATTAAACTGTGGGTCAAGAGTCCTTCATGTGTCGAGTCTTGTCTACATGTTTACTTGTTTATTATATGGCTTTTGCATGTGGATTATTTAATTTGTCGAATAAAGCATGTTAGGATAGAATGTTATTCTAGCTTGTTCGTACTCAGCTTTTGCTGACTTCGTGCTTCATGTCTTCTGGTCATGGCCTTTGCCTTAATGACCATATGATGATCCATCAATCGCATTTGCGTTGTTGGGGAGTAAATTTTCAATAAAGCAGGTTTTTAGAGATAACTTGCGGGAGAAGTTATCATAGGATTCGTGTTGAGAGTTAATCTTCCGTAATTTATAAACTCTATTTACTTTTATTTATAGTCATGACTAATACTACTATTTTCAGTTAATGGATTTCAAACGGTTTGTTTTAGTTTGGGCCTCAACGGTTCCAACTTGTTTTAATTACCATTAACTATTTATTTAATGTGTTTTGAAAGTTAGTTAATTCCGCTGCGTAATTCTGGTAAATAGCCTTAGCCGTTATCACGGTGGCGGTAATATCTTGGTAATTCCTGTGTTTTAAGTCGGAAAATGTTTTATAAAAAGCAAGGAATTATTACGGTGTTACAAAGTGTTATTTGCAGAGCTCTAGTTTGAGAGCTGCTTTGCAGTAATTAATAGTGCAAATTGGTAACTCCTTAAACTACGATTGCGGAACTTTAGGATTTTTGAAAACTATTTTCCTAAAGTCAAAACGTTATTTATGAGTACTCAAAATTTTGAAAAGCCAAATACCAATTATTTCTTGTATTTGAAAATTATTTTAAATTTCGAATTATTTTTTTCGAACTTCCGAAATATTTTCGGATTTTTCCGAATTTTCAAAAAAAAAGTAATTAAATAATAATAATATATTTTTTTCGAAAATTCCGAATTAATTATTTAATTATTTATTTAATTATTTTTGAAAATAATCGAATTAATTAAATTATTTGATTAATTATTTCAAATTTTCGATTTTAATTTTAATAATTTCGTGTATATTTGAAGTTATTTATTTAAATTAATTTCGAAATTTTTTATTCCTTTTCTAAGTGAGGAATGGGTAGAATAAGAAGGGTATAATTAGTCTAAGTATGTGTTGCTTAAGCATGCCTTTTTAATCAAGTGTTTATGTGATTATGCCTTGATTTCTGTGATCTTTAAATTAAAGTTTGATCATGTTTTGTTTTGCTTTATGTGATTAATTGCATCACGATTCATGACTAAGCATGTACTTGTGCATTGAAAATTTTATGGCTCAACGAACTTACTTTGTTTTTGGAACACTTTCGTAAGATTTTGTAGTTGTTAACTTTCAGGATTAAGATGATGATTTCAAAGTACCCAAATCTAGGAAACCTAGAGAACCTAGACTGTGAGACCCCACACATTTATGTCAAGAAGATTGAGTTTGCCTGCAATTACTTTGCTACAGTGAAGAACCTACCTGAATTAAGGAAGAAAGATGTCATGGCAGAGATGGTTATTCATTGCTTACCTTCCAAGAACCCATACATAGAGCTTAAGAACCGATTTCGGGATATGCATATGTAAAATGGTATTCCTAATTACTACAAGTATGGTACTCCAGATGGTAGATGGAGATATGATTTGGAGATTATGACTACAGTTATAGAGTTAGCGGAGGAATGTTTTGTGGATGGCAAGATAGTGTCGAGTGTTCACAATGTGGGATTAGATCATGATACAGAGACTCAGATGGACGAGGATAGTGATGACGATGTTGTTGAGATTGAAAACCCTAATCCTATCATTCCTGAACCCACTATTGAGATCTCCAGTGACACAGAAATTGAGCCTGAAATCGACAATGATGAGGTAAACAGTGTGCAACAGCAAAACAATGAGGATATGGAGTATGAGTCTGATCCAGAGGAAGACTTTGATGACTTTGAAGACCATGAGCACTCTTCACGAGTTTGTAGGGGTGGCTGGATAGTAGAGTAGCATTTTAATCTTTTGCAATATCTAGTGCCTAGTTTAGAGAAGCAATAAAGTAGTACACTACTATTTATGGTTTTAGTAGTTCAGTTTTGTGGTTTCCGAATAAAGTACAATCCAAAGGATGTATTATCTTTTTCCATTGAAGTAATAAAATTCAGAATTCCTTCTTATATCCTTAATTCTAAGTCTATACTATCTTTGAGCGATTATCGCGAAAGGACTTTTATGCATTTCTTCAATGAAATTGTACTTGCAAGGTGGTTCAATCTTTCACCACTTGAACTTTGTGATGCGGACTAAAGGGAAAAGCGGCCCATAAACAGGCGCCTATCCTAGTGAGGGTCCGTAATTTTTGTGTATGTGCACCAATTGAATGACTAGCTAGTGCAATGTGATAGTAAGGCAGTGTCCAACCTCAGTTGTTAAAGTTAGTCTTTTGTTTCATCCAGGAGAAGGGAAATGACTACCCAAGGAATTGCCGACGTGGTCAGGCAACTAGCTGAAGTAGTGCAGAACTTAACACAGGATAGGAATAACCAGGGAGTTGATCCAGCTGGTGAGATGTTCAAGAAGGTGGCCCAAAGTAAGCCTCCTTTGTACCAAGGGGAGATAGACCTAACTGTACTTGAGAACTGGCTAAGGGAGTTAGATAAGCTTATCGTAGCTGTCAATTGCCCAGAAAACCTTAGGGTTAATAGTGCTGTTTATTACCTTAGGGGAGAAGCCGATCTATGGTGGAAAAGATGTGAGAATGCTCTGAAAGCTACACCTGGATTTGGATGGGAATCATTCAAGGTAGCCTTAAGAAACAAGTTTTACCCACCATATCTGAAGAAGCAGAAAGCTCAAAAGTTCATCGAGTTGAAAATGGATGGCCTGTCTGTGACAGAGTATTATTCGAAGTTCATCGAGTTGTCTAGGTTTGCACCGGAAGTGGTGGCAACGGAGGAGCTTAGAGCCCAGAGATTTGAGAGTGGATTGACTATGGACTTGCAACTAATGCTTGCTGGAGAAACCTTTACATCTCTTGACACCCTATATGGAAAAGCTGCCCATTTGTATGGTCTGCAGCAAAGGAAGAATGGGATTGGTGAAAAGAGGAAGGATGTTGGCAACCAAAACCAAGGGAATTTGAAGAAAAACAAAGGAAACAACCATTTTCAGTTCAAAGGAAACCATGGTGGAAACAGGAACAACTTCCACAATGACAATGGAGATAAGAATCAGTCTGCAGGGAATGGAACGAGAGTCTATGAGTGTAGACGTTGCCATACAAATCACCCAGGTCGAGACTGTAATGGAAACCAAGTTGTCTGTAGGTTTTGTGAGAAGCTAGGCCATAGAGAATTTGAGTGTTGGGCCAAGAATGGGAAACCCCAACCAAGGTAACCAAGGCAACCGCGAGAACAACAACCGGAATAACCAAAACCGGAATGGAGGAAATAATGGTGGAAACCAAAGGGTTAACCAGAATGGTAACAATGGCAATAGTGGCCAGGGTAATGGAAAGCCCAGAGGGAACTATCAGCAAAATGGGAACCGAAATGCCAATGGAAATGCCAATGGAGGTGGCTATAGCAAGGGAGTTTCCCAAGAAAAGCTGAATGTGATCACTAGGCAGGAAGCCGAAAACTCGTCTGACGTCATAGCTGGTACTTTTTCTATTAACTCCGTTTTAGTTAAAGTACTATTTGATTCTGGTGCGACTTATTCATTTATATCAAAGGGTATCTTAGAGAAATTAGAACTGAAAGAACCTGAAGAGATAGAAGTACCCATAGTGATACCAACCAGCGAGATCGTGAAATGCACCAAGATCCATAGGAA
The DNA here is from genome assembly GCF_020520425.1 of Spinacia oleracea. NCBI lineage: Eukaryota > Viridiplantae > Streptophyta > Magnoliopsida > Caryophyllales > Amaranthaceae > Spinacia > Spinacia oleracea. The sequence goes on along the minus strand of NC_079491.1, from coordinate 100,782,466 downwards.
TGTACCTTTAACCATAGCCAAGACCATATTCTTGTCTAGCCTAATTGAGTTCGAATTAGGAGATTTAGATGTCATTTTGGGAATGGATTGGTTGGCCATGTTCAAAGCTAAGATTGACTGTAAGAAGCAGAAGATTCACTTGAAGTCTAGTCTAGGAATTGTATCTTATCGCCGTTTTGGGAAGCCTAGGAGTGTAGGAATTGTCACGGCAATGGAGCTCGTGAAGTTAATACACAAAGGGAACCCTGTTATCTTATGCAACGTGAGAGACCTAGACCATGTAATGAAAGAGCAACCAGGGGATATCGCAGTGGTGAGTGAATTCTTGGACGTGTTTTCGGAAGAGATCCCGGGAATGTCGCCCAATCGACCAATCGATTTTACCATAGATTTAGCACCCGGAACTGCACTTATCTCGAAAGCCCCATACCAAACGGCTCCAGCATAAATGAGTGAGTTAAAAGGTCAACTTGAGGAATTGCTAGAAAAAGGTTATATTAGACCAAGTGCATCGCCTTGGGGAGCGCCAGTCTTGTTTGTGAAGAAGAAGGACGGTAGTATGAGACTCTGTATAGACTACAGGGAGCTCAATAAGGTCACAATCAAGAATAAGTATCCTTTACATAGGATAGATGATCTATTTGACCAGTTGAAAGGAGAGGGAATGTTTTCGAAGATTGACTTGAGGTCAGGTTATCATCAGTTGAGAATCGCAGATCACGATATACCAAAGACTGCATTTAGGACTAGATACGGTCATTATGAGTTCACTATTATGCCTTTTAGATTAACCAATGCACCTGCAATCTTTATGGACTTAATGAACCGAGTGCATTCTTGGACAAGTTTGTAGTGGTTTTCATAGATGATATTCTGGTCTACTCTAAGAATGAGGAGGATCATGCGGAACACTTAAGGTCAGTGTTGAGTACCCTGAGAGGCAATCAGTTGTATGCCAAATTCTCGAAGTGTAAATTCTGGCTGGAAAGAGTTGCGTTCTTAGGACACTTTGTATCCAAGGAAGGAGTTGCAGTGGACCCTGCAAAGATAAAAGCTGTTATTGAGTGGCCTACACCTAAAAGTGTCACCGATATTCGAAGTTTTCTTGGGTTAGCGGGTTATTATAGACGCTTTGTGCAAGACTTTTCTAGAATCGCCAAACCAATGACAACCTTGATGAAGAAAGAAGCGAAGTTTGAGTGGAATGACCAGTGTGAGGAAGCGTTCCAAGCCTTAAAGACGCGATTAACAACCGCGCCAGTGTTAACTTTACCAGATGAGAGCGGTACTTATGATGTGTATAGTGATGCCTCTAAGAATGGTTTAGGGTGTGTGTTGATGCAGAACGGGAAAGTGATTGCGTATGCATCGAGGCAGTTGAAGCCATATGAATCCAATTACCCTACCCATGATTTGGAGTTAGCCGCCATAGTGTTTGCATTGAAGATATGGAGCCACTATCCGTATGGTGTGAAATGTAGAATATTCACGGATCATAAGAGCTTAAAGTACATTTTCACACAGAAGGACCTAAATATGCGCCAACGAAGGTGGTTGGAATTGATCAAGGACTATGATCTAGATATTCAATACCATGAGGGAAAGGCCAATGTAGTTGCAGATGCCTTGAGTAGGAAATCAATTCATGGTGTGAATGCGTTAGTAGTTGCTAACGAGCTGTGTAGGGACATGCAACGATCGAATCTATAAATAGTGAGTGGAGAATGCCTTGAGGGTATGATGAATGCCTTAACCATCCAGTCGTCAGTATTTGATGAAATCAGGGAGAATCAGGTTGGTGATGTTAAGTTAGAGCGGATCAAGGAAAAGATTTCGCAAGGAAAGGAGATTGACTTTAAGGTCCACGAGGATGGAAGTTTGAGGTATAAAGGACGATGGTGCGTACCTCAAAAGTGTGGTGAACTAAAAGAGAAGTTGATGAGAGAAGGTCACAATACACCATATTCTGTTCACCCGGGAGGTGACAAACTGTATAAGGATCTGAAGAAGGTCTATTGGTGGCCAAGAATGAAAATCGAAGTGGCTGAATTCGTGGCAAGGTGTTTGACTTGTCAGAAGGTTAAGATTGAGCATAGGAGACCTCAGGGAAAGGTCCAACCTTTAGAAATTCCGAGTTGGAAGTGGGACTGTATCTCAATTGACTTTGTTACTTGCTTACCCAAGTCGAAAAGTGGAAATGACACCATTTGGATAGTGGTCGATAGGTTGACTAAGTCAGCAGTGTTCATACCAATGAAAGAAACCTGGAAAATGGAACAACTTACCAAAGCTTACATCAAGCATGTAGTGATATTACATGGAGTTCCTAAGGATATCGTATCAGATAGAGATTCTAGGTTCCTTTCGAATTTCCGAAAAAGTGTGCAGAAGAACTTTGGTACCACATTGAAAATGAGTACAGCGTTCCACCCAGCCACAGATGGACAAACCGAAAGGACTATTCAAACCTTAGAGGATATGCTAAGAGATTGTGTGATTGATTTTCAAGGTGGATGGGAAGATAGCCTAGATCTAATTGAGTTTTCATACAACAATAGCTATCATGCCAGTATTGGGATGGCACCATTCGAAGCCCTGTATGGACGAAAATACAGAAGTCCACTATGTTGGAGTGACATTAGTGAAACCGTTTTACTAGGTCCCCAATTGATAGAGGACACTATGAATCAGGTTAGGACTATTCAATTCAAAATCTAAGCCGCGCAAGATCGCCAAAAGAGCTACGCAGATTTAAGGCGTAGGGATGAAGAGTTCCAAATAGGTGACAAAGTGTTGCTAAAGGTTTCACCAATGAAAGGTGTGATGAGATTTGGGAAGAAGGGATAGCTTAGCCCGAAGTATATAGGCCCGTATGAGATCTTAGAACGGATAGGGAAGGTAGCGTATAGACTAGCCTTGCCCATGGACTTGCATAGAGTGCATAATGTGTTTCATATATCCCAGTTGAGGAAGTACGTCCCGGATAAGTCTCATGTACTACAACCGGAGACCATAGAGTTAGACCAAAGTTTGACCTTTGAGGAAAGACCTGTCAAGATACTTGATAGCAAGGTGCGTAGCACTCGAACTAAGGACGTTAAGAGTGTAAAAGTGTTGTGGTCTAACCAAGAGTCTGAGGAAGCTACCTGGGAAGCGGAGGAGGAAATGAGAAAGAAATATCCCGAGCTTTTTCCCGAGGTTAGTTGAGTTACGGGGCCGTAACTCGTTTTCTTTAAGGGGGGTAGAGTGCGGTAGAATTTCGCGCTTTTTACCTTATATACCCAATTTATCCTTTAGGATATGCTTAAATCGTTGTTCCTAGTGAAGTTTCACTGTTTATTGTCATGTTGAATTACTTAAAGAGTACAACAACTAAAAATTTTTGCAAAGAAAACGCACTAAAGTCTCAAAATAGTCTCAAGTTTAGTTTTAAAATTGTGATTTCCGTGCCCAAGTTTCGGGACAAAACTTCTTTTAAGGAGGGTAGACTGTAATACCTCGTATTTTTCTATAATTATAAATATATTTTATTATATTTATAAAGCATTTCTTTGTATTTTTATAAATTAATTTCATTTAATGAGAATTAAATGCGCGTTTATTTTTAATTAATTTAAATATTAATTATTTCAAAAACCGTATTTTTATTAAATAAATTCAAGGAATTTATTTTGCCGGAAATTGTTGGGTCGTATTTCAAAAACGAATTTAATAAACTTAAAGCCCGGTCGTTTTGTTTTAATTAAACCCAACAAAGCTTGCAAGGAATTTAATGAACTAAGCCCGAAAGCAAGCCCAACTCAAAACTACCCTAACCTAGCCCACAAAGGAGAGGAACCTATAAATAAGACCTCATGTCAAACCCTCACAACCAAAAATTCAGAAATCTCTCTCTTTCCTCTTCCCCTCTCCTTGCGGCACACTCAACCACACTCCCTCTCTCTTCGTCGCCCTTGCTTGCGGCAAAAGGCAGCCAGCCCGTCTGTCCCTCTCGCCTCCCGCAGCCGCCGCGTAGCACATTGTGCCTGCGTGCACTGCGGTGGTGCCTTGCTGCTCGCCCACTCGTCCCTTGCTCGCCCTCGTCCCGCGTCGTGTCGCAGCACAGTGTTGTGTGCGCGCGCGCTGTGTCCCGCCTGTGCCCAGCGCCTCTCGCATGTCCCTTGCGCGCACGCCGTGTCGCGTGTGTGTGCCTTGCTGTGCCCAGTGCCCTCGTCGCCTGTCCCTTGCGCGCGCGCGCCCTCTGTGGTGCGTTGCGCTGCTGCTATTATTGTTGTTGTCATGTGTGTTGGTCGGCACACACACACACGATTAATTAATCGTTGTGTGTGTGTGTGTTGATCAATTGTTTAATCAAATTTTGTTTTCAAAAATATTAATTTTTAGTTTTAAATCGATTTAATTGTGGTGATTAGTTTAATTATTGAATTGTTTAGATTAACTAAAACGGTTATGAACACCGTATTGGGTTAGTAGTATGTTTTAATTAAAGGAATTGGTTTTAATGATTGAAATTATAATTTTCATATTATATATGTTTATAAAGTATGGATTTTTGAAGTCAAAACATGTTTTCGGATTAAACTATTGCTAGGGTTTTTGTTTCAAATTGATTGAGCAATTGATTTACATAATTTAATGACAATTTAAATTATGGGAATCAATCTAAATTTTCAGAATGTTTATAAGCTTTAAAAGGTTGGTTTTTAAGGGTTTTAAAGCTAAAAAGTCAATGTTTTTACGTTAGGACTTGAGTTGACTATTTGAGACTATTAAATTACCAATTAATGAATGAATTCTAATTAAACTAAGGGTTTTAGTTTCTTAAATAGTTGCTGGAAATTTAGTAAACATGGATAATAATTTAGTTCTCTTGTTTTGTTTATAGGAGTTGATTTCTAGCGAGTCGTGATTCGCACAGTGGCCCCCGTACTTAGGTATTCCAGGTACGTACAAGACTAGGGTGACCACCCATCCCTTGAGGACTTTGTGAAGTGTATTGAATGCGAATCATGTGAAATTATATGCTCTGAATTCATGTCTGATGATTGGGAATGATTATGTTCTTATGAATTCATGTTTAATGTTGAGAACGAGCATGTTATTATTATTATTGAATCTATGTGAACGAGCATGTTATGAATTGAATTATGCTTTATAGATTCTGTTGAACTATCATGTTATGGACTTTTATGATCATTGAATTATGTCAAGCATGTTGTTCAAGTTGATTTGCATGTATGAGTAGTGCGCATGCAAATTTTTATTATTATTATGCTATAGTACAGGATGTCTAGCATAATTATTGAGCCAGTCGAATATTGCCAGTGAGCAATATATATTATACCAAAGAGGTAAAATATGTTAGTGAGTCTATGTGAATTGAATTAAGGACAATTCGTGCTAAGGGCACACCCCGCTTGTTAATAGGCAATGTCGGGTTATCTCAAACAGTGTTTTTGAGAAGGAACAATGGGAGTAATTTCACTTGAGTCTATGTTTGATCACAAGTCCTAAAGAAGTAAAATAATGAAGTGTCATTGTTGAATTGTTTAATTGTTCATTCGTTGTATGATTGTGTTTTGAGTCGTCTTGAACATAATATATTAATTAACGTAAAGTGTAACCCAAAGAGCTTCAAAACTCTTGGAACGTATATACCTTGAGTATGAACAATGGGGGGAGTCTTGCCAGAAAACTTGTACTCCTAGAATGATACAAGACGTTGTTTCATTCTCTTTTATGCCGTTGTGCATTGGAATTCCTGTCGGTATGGCCCGACTGTCGGTAGTAGCCCGACTTATTTTGGTGTATGGTTGGCTCCCATCACCCTTTCTTTCCTTTTGAGGATACTTTACTTTACCCGTTCGAAGCTACTTTCTATTAAACTGTGGGTCAAGAGTCCGTCATGTATCGAGTCTTGTCTCCATGTTTACTTGTTTATTATATGGCTTTTGCATGTGGATTATTTAATTTGTCGAGTGAAGCATGTTAGGATAGAATGTTATTCTAGCTTGTTCGTACTCAGCTTTTTCTGACTTCGTGCTTCATGTCTTCTGGTCATGGCCTTTGCCTTAATGACCCTATGATGATCCATCAATTGCATTTGCGTTGTTGGGGAGTAGATTTTCAATAAAGCAGGTTTGTAGAGATAACTTGCGGGAGAAGTTATCATGGGATTCGTGTTGAGAGTTAATCTTCCGTAATTTATAAACTCTATTTACTTTTTATCGAAAAATTACATTAAATAATCCAACCTTTTGCCGATTTTCCATTAATAATCCAACTTTTCGATTATTATCTAATAATCCAACCTTTGTACCCCATTAACTTTTATTATACCCAATCGGTAAAAGAACCGGTACAGCAGGTAACCTGTCCCACGTGGCATGCAACTGTTCGTTGCTAGTTTTTTTTAATTAAAATCGTCAATTTATCCCAATTTTCCTTCTTACTTATTTCTCTCTTCTTCTCCATTTCATGTGTTCAACCATTAATTACTTCTATTCTCTCTCCTCCACAACACTACACCCCCGAGAAACCAGCCCGCCTCTACTGCCCCTGGCTCGAAAGCTTAGGAAGTCGCCAACCTTCTTCAACTCTACACATCGGCCAACACCGCCATTAACATCGCTCCCTATTCTCTTCGTCCCCTGCTTCGTGAAAACAACTAGAACCCAAGTTCTAGTTTTGGAACTCCTTGTTCAAAAATTCCGGTTATCATCATCCTTTGGGTAATAACATCTTTGATTTCATGTTCTACAAGGGTATTGGACGGATTGGCAATTATTAAGGAATCAAATTATTGCAAGCGATTATTAAGGAATCCAATTATTAAGGAATCAAATTATTTGCAATTGATAGTACCAAATTGATGAGAATTATGAGATTGAGCTTAATTTGATTAATCAGTGAGACCAATTCTTTTTCTTTTTTTTCGATTTTTATTTTGGTGATGTTAATATGTGATTATGGCGTTGATGGTGTTGAACTGTTGATGCATTAGAATTTATGTTACAACAATCAAATACAATTTATGAATCCTTTTTTTATCTTTTCTTTGTTCCTTATTCAGAATATGTCAGATTTTGAGAAGGAGAAAAATGAGATGGTAATGGTGGTGGTTGTGATGAATGATGATGGAAATGGTTGCCTCCGTTCTTCAGGCGACTTTGTTTATGGAGGATAGATGAGGGTTAATTAGTTTGGGAAGAAATGATTTTTTTCTTCTTTTTAAAATAAAGTAAAAGTGTTAGACTCAATTTCCCGGTTACAGGTCGTTTAGGTGCAACAAAAGTAAATGGGGTATAAAGGTTAGATTATTAGATAATAATCGAAAGGTTGGATTATTAATGGAAAATCGGCAAAAGGTTGGATTATTTAAAGTAATTTTTCCTACTTTTATTTATAGTCATGACTAATACTACTATTTTCAGTTAATGGATTTCAAACGGTTTGTTTTAGTTTGGGCCTCAAAGGTTCCAACTTGTTTTAATTACCATTAACTATTTATTTAATGTGTTTTGAAAGTTAGTTAATTCCGCTGCGTAATTCTGGTAAATAGCCTTAGCCGTTATCACGGTGGCGGTAATATCTTGGTAATTCCTGTGTTTTATGTCAGAAATTTTTTTATAAAAAGCAAGGAATTATTAGGGTGTTACAGAAATGGAGCACGGATTGTTGCATTAGCTGTAGGAACTTATTATTTTTCGTTGCCCTCTGGGCTAGTTTTGGAACTGGAAGAGTGTTTCCATGTTCCAAGTCTTACTTAAAAACATCATTTCTGTTTCTTGCTTGGATGCTAAGGGATTTTCCTTTTTAATAAAAGACAATAGTTGCTCGTTTTATTTTAAAGAGATGTTTTATGGATCTGCTAGATTAGTCAATGGACTTTATTTATTAGATCACGACAAACAAGTTTATAACATCAATACCAAAAAGGCCAAAAAGGATGATTCAGATCTCACCTATCTGTGGCATTGTCGATTAGGCCATATTAACTTGAAACGCATAGAAAGACTTACAAAGGAAGGAATTCTTGAACCATTTGACTTAGAGGATTATGGTAAGTGCGAATCATGTTTACTTGGCAAAATGACAAAGCAACATTTCTCTAAAGTTGGAGAAAGAGCAACTGAATTATTGGGTTTAATCCATACAGATGTATGTGGACCAATGAGTACAAATGCTAGAGGTGGTTTCAGCTACTTTATCACTTTCACTGATGACTTCAATAGATATGGTTATGTCTACCTAATGAAGCATAAGTCTGAATATTTTGACAAATTCAAGGAATTTCAGAGTGAAGTAGAGAATCAATTATGCAAGAAGATTAAGGCACTGCGGTCTGATAGAGGCGGTGAATATCTGAGCTATGAATTTGATGACCATCTGAAAGAATGTGGAATTCTATCAGAATTGACTCCTCCTAGAACACCAAAAGGAATGGTGTGTCGGAACGGAGGAACAGAACCTTGCTAGACATGGTTAGATCAATGATGGGTCAGGCCGAACTTCCAATAGAATTTTGGGGACATGCACTAAATACAGTTGCACTCACTATAAATAGAGCTCCGTCTAAAGCTGTTGAAAAGACTCCATATGAGTTATGGTTTGGAAAGCCTCCAAATGTGTCTTTTCTTATGATTTGGGGATGTGAAGTATACGTCAAACGATTAATTTCAGACAAACTTCATCCAAAATCTGACAAATGTATCCTTGTGGGCTATCCAAAGGAAACAAAGGGGTATTACTTCTACAATACATCTGAGAACAAGGTGTTTGTTGCTCGAGATGGTATCTTTTTGGAAAACGATCACATTCCCAAAATGACAAGTGGGAGAAAAGTAGACCTCGAAGAAATTCGAGTCGAACAACAAAATCTACAGAATGCTCAAGATGACATTCAGGATGAAACTCGGAGATCTTTAGAAGTATCTGGTGAGAATCATGGACCATCTAGAAATGTAACCCCGCGTAGATCGCAGAGATATAGATCTTAACTGGAAAGGTACTTAGGTATTTTGACGAACGAGAGCTATGACGTTCTATTACTTGAAAGTGATGAACCTGCGACTTAGAAACAAGATTTGACGAACCCTAGCTCCAAGCAATGGTAAGAAGCCATGCAATCTGAATTAGATTCCATGTCTGAAAACCAAGTTTGGGATTTGGTCGATTTGCCAAATGGCTACCAAGCCATAGGAACCAAATGGGTTTTCAAACTGAAAAAGGACAAGGATGGGAAACTTGAAGTTTTCAAAGCTAGATTGGTTGCAAAAGGTTACAGGCAAGTCCACGGTGTGGATTACGATGAAACCTTTTCACCAGTTGCAATGCTGAAGTCTACTCGAATAATGTTATCAATCGTTGCATATTACGATTACGAAATATGGCAGATGGATGTCAAAACCGCTTTCTTAAACGGCGTTTTAACAGAAACTGTGTTTATGACACAGCCTGAGGGTTTTGAGGATCCAAAGAATGCTAAAAAGGTATGCAAGCTTAAGAAATCAATCTACGGATTGAAGCAGGCATCAAGGAGCTGGAATAAACGTTTTGATGAAGCAGTCAGTGACTTTGGTTTCATCAAGAACGCAGACGAATCTTGTGTATACAAGAAGGTCAGTGGGAGAAAAATTTCTTTTCTAGTATTATATGTCGACGACATATTACTTATCGGAAATGACATTCCTATGTTGAACTCTGTCAAGATTTGGCTTGGGAAATGTTTTTCGATGAAGGATCTAGGAGAAGCACAGTACATACTGGGCATCAAGATTTACAGAGATAGATCTAAAAGGATGATTGGACTTAGTCAGAGCACTTATATCAATAAGGTGCTTGAAAGGTTCAAGATGGAAGACTCCAAGCGAGGCTACCTACCCATGTCTCATGGAATGACTCTAAGCAAGACTCAGTGCCCAAAAACACTTGATGAGCGTAGACGAATGAGTGGGATTCCATATGCATCATTGATTGGTTCAATAATGTATGCTATGATATGTACACGCCCGGATGTTGCGTATGCACTCAGTGCTACGAGCAGATACCAGTCAGACCCAGGAGAGGCACATTGGACTGCTGCCAAGAATATTCTGAAGTACCTGAAAAGGCACAAAGATGATTTCCTGGTCCATGGTGGAGATGATGAATTAATTGTTAAAGGCTATACGGACGCAAGTTTCCAAACCGACAAAGATGATTTCATATCACAGTCTGGGTTTGTCTTCTGCCTCAACGGAGGTGCAGTAAGTTGGAAAAGTGCTAAGCAAAGCACCATTGCAGATTCTACAACTCAAGCGGAGTACATTGCTACACATGAAGCAGCAAAGGAAGCTATATGGCTAAGGAAGTTCATAGGTGAACTTGGTGTAGTCCCCTCCATTGAAGGACCAATAGCTCTATATTGTGATAATAATGGAGCTATTGCACAGGCAAAGGAGCTTAGACACCACCAAAGAGTCAAGCATGTACTTCGTAGATTTCACCTTCTACGAGAGTTCGTTGAAAAAAAAGAAGTCGAGATAAGCAAGATTGGAACTGATGATAACATCTCAGATCCATTGACTAAACCTCTGCCGCAGGCGAAGCACAACTCGCACACTGCAGCTATGGGAATCAAGCATATTGGAGAATGGCTTTGATGTCCTTGTTTAATGTTTTAAAGTTTTAGAGTTTAATACTTTGTAAAACATTATTGGTTAATCATTCAAAATAAATGAATAGAATTCATTTTTCCATTTAATTTGTGGTTTATTTAATGATGAGTCCCTTCAATTTGACGAAATATTCAAGATAGACTGTCAGGACCAGTCCTGTGACTAAGAAATGTCTATCAAGTGAACTTGAATGTCAAAAGTTGAAAATGGTCCCTGGTCGGAGTTTTCTATAAAGATGGACGCATAGAAAACGTTAGACGACTAGAATGCAAGATGACTAGTAGTTCTGTTTCTTGAACTATGTGGACATGGCAATGTCATAATCATTTGTATAGATACTTACTTTGGAAAGACTAGTATCGGACAGACCTATGAAACAGTACTATAAGAGATGAAAATCTATAATAAGTAAATTTCATTAAAATTATTAGACACTAATCCTCAATACCTGAGTGATTTGAGATTACTTGTTTGAGAACTGGTTACTTTGACGTTGTCAACCGTGCACCATAAAAAGGAGGCTATAAAGGCAACACTTAGGTAATCACCTATCAAACGAAGTCTAATCTCAAGATCGCAAGATTGGGATTGTCCTCCCATAAATCGGGATGAGATGCTAAAAGTTGTACAAGGCCACTCGGAGAGCTAGAAACTGTAAAATGCATGGCCGTGCTCAGATGAATCATAGGCTATGATTATCTTTTTATTTAATCAGTTGAACTCTGAAACCGAGAAACACCTCTGGACATAATAAGGATGACAACTCTTGCCTTATGTTCAAGAGCAAGCATCGAGCGACAAAGGAATTAGGAAATGCACACTTGTCCCTAAGGACAAGTGGGGGACTGAAGGAAATAATGCCCTTGGTCCAAGTATGCATTTAATGTTAAGTCTAATAAATGCGGTTCAGTATTAATTAACAAGTTAATAATTCAGTGAGATCAAGTGAGCTGAATGCCTAGCTAGAGGCCGCTTCAGTTCAAGTGGAATTAATGATATTAATCCACAGCTTACTCTTGACTGAACCCGTAGGGTCACACAAATAATACGTAAACGGATCAAGTATTTAATGACATTAAATACTCCATCTATGGATATTCGGAAACAACGGATCTTGGTTTCAGTGGGAGCTGAGATCGTCAAAGGCAAGTAAATGAATACTCCGGAAACGATGATATTGCCGGAAACGGAAATATGGATCGTATCGGAAATATAAATATTATCCAAGTCGTAGATGTTGCCGGAAACGGAAACATGGTACGTATCGGAAAATGTTATCGGAAATGGAAATATTGCCGGAATCGGAAATATTGTCGGAAACGGAAATATTGTCAGAATCGGAAATATTATCGGAATCGAAAAATAATTCCGGAAATGGAAATATTAAATATTTGTTTGAAACGGAAATTAGTTCTGGAATCGGAAATGTTAAATATTGTTCGTATTGGAAATGAATTCCGGATTCGGGAATTTAATCGGAAGCGCATCGTACGAATTAGCATCGGACGAGACTTGCTAGACGAAGGCCCAGCACGAAGCCAGCCCCGCGCCCAGCAAGCCAAGCGCCCAACACACGGTGCCAAAGCCTCGCCAGGCCCAGCGCAAGGCCACGCATAGCAAGGTATGGCGCGCGCGCATCATGGGCTGCGAGCTGTGCAGCTCGCATGGGCCGCGAGGCTTGCGCGGGTTGTGCGGTGCTCGTGCTCGTGTGCAGTTGTGTGTGATACGAATCCTAAAGCTATTGGATTTCGTTCTATGATTAAATCCTAATCCTAGTAGATAGAATTTATTAAATAGAGTTCTAAAGGGATTCTAATTAAACTAATTGGTATTCTAATAGGATTCTAAATCCTTTTCCATGACTCTATAAATATGTGCCTAGGTTCACAAATATATATACAAGTTTTCAATTATTCAAAGTTGGTCAAGCTTAAGGCGGATCCGGACGTGCTGTGGACTTTCTACGGAGGGACGACACTTGGAGTCCTAAAGACTTGTTCTTGTTCGGTTCGGGCGCAGCTAGGGAGGGCACGCTACAAAGTGTATGCATCCTAGAATAATTATATGATTATGTGCGATTAATATGATTCCTGGCATTAAGGTTTTTCCGCATGATTTATGTTGTTCATATGTATCATAACCTAACATTATGCACGCCTATGGGTCATTTGGGTCGATATAGGTCATTTATAGCCAAAAATGACATTTTCGATCCCAAGTACCAACAAACGAACCTATTTCCATATTCTAAATGTTTTTCATGATTCATATGATTAGTTATATGATTATAAGACTCATTTCAACTTCGTTATGCACGCCTATGGGTCATTTGGGTCGCTATAAGTCATTTTTGCCCAAAAATGGCATTTTCGATCCCAACTACCAACAAACAAACTTATATGCACATTCTAAACCTTTTTCATGAGTTATATGATTAGTTATATGATAATAAGACTCATTTCAAGTTCGTTATGCACGCCAATGGGTCATTTGGGTCGATATAGGTCATTTATGGCCAAAAATGGCATTTTCGATCCCAACTACCAACACATGAACCTATTTCCATATTCTAAACGTTTTTCATGATTCATATGATTAGTTATATGTTTATGGAACTCATTTCAAGTTCTTTATGCACATTTAAGGCTCATTTGGCTCGATATAGGTCATATTTGGCCAAAAATGGCATTTTCGATCCCAAATATCAACAAATGAACCCAAAGACACTTTCTAAATCTTTTTTATGTTTCATATGCTTAGTTAAAGGTTACTAAGATTCATTTCAAGTTCTTTATGCATATTTAAGGCTCATTTGGCCCGATATAAGTCATATTTGGCCAAAAATGGCATTTTCGATCCCAAATATCAAGAAATGAATCTAAGGACACTAGTATATTTAGGTAAGCCTTCAATTATTCAACATAGTTTGTGCCTATATGACCCACAATTTCACGTTATGGCAAAAAAAAACAACCAAATTTCTATTTATAGTTCTGAACTTCTAATATTCATCCGAAAACACCAATAAATAAAAAGTGCACATTAATAAAAAAAAATGTAAATTTGATTGAAATGCTTGCCGTTAGAATCAATATGAGCACCAAAAGGAGGTCGAGTCCGTCGGCCAATTAAGCAAGACTAACGGCTTACTTAGAACAAATTCAATGGTCTGGGATTCAAGTGACATTGATTCTGGTTGAGAAAGGATGAAATAAGCAGCTTCATAGTATTTGGGATTTGGATGAGCAGTGTTTATCTGAAGATATTCTTGGAATCTGGACATAATTGATGAAGATGATGATTGGTTTTGGGCTGCTTTGCAAGTGAAGAGTTGACTATTTTCATTGGAGTTGGAGAAGATGGGTTTTACATGGAGTTCTCCTGAACCCTGATAGTGACTGACTACAGATAGGGGTAATTGAAGATGGAGTACGGAAATTAAGGATGAACAGAACTGGTTACTAAGAGCAAAAAGTTCTAAGTTCCGAGTTCGAAACCACGTACTGACCCGGATTGCGCCCACTAACGAGTTAGCTGCATTTGTTGTGGCATTCCCAGCATAAGATGCATAAGATTTGATGATGGAAGCATATATATCAACTCCTTTCAGATATTTTTCTTGGATTAGGAACTGCATGCAGCAAGAAATATGTGGCAGTTAGAAAAACAAGTTCCAGTTCAAGCCCAAGCTCAACACTGCTTGGACTTTACGACTGTAGTGGTAACAACTGCCGAGAGCATCCAGCACCATCTCTCACTGCTTCCTTATTAGCAACATACAAACTGCTGTTTCTTAATTTTGAGCTTATATTTGCAAATTACACTAGCAAATAGGGCGAGAGAATCAAATTTGAGGCAATCATATCTCTTTGGTATACATCATGAAATGTCTTAAAAGCTTGTCAATATTTTAAAGTACAGATAGAATGGTAGAAAATAATCTTTACTCTTACCATTGAACCTCGGCAAAGCATCCCAAACATAAGAAAAAAGAAGATGTAAACCTCAAGTTTAATCAGATCTTAGTAAGAAAACTATGAAACAACAGTTTTGTGATTGCAGGATTTCCAAAGAAACAGCACCCAAAGAAATGCTAAGATTACATCTATACATGAATTTCTCATAGAAATTTACAAATTATTAAGACAACATAGTTCGAAAAACCACTAAAGGGAAGATTTTCAGCTATAAGTTTTTCAGTAGAGTAATTGACTACATCAAATACTTCATTTAACAGGTCCAATATTGTTTAAGCACGCAATCCCTGATACATACAAATCAACACGCAGAAGCTATGTTTTAGGCCGAGTATGTTTATTCAAGTGAATTTTCTGGACTTCTGGCATAATTGACGCAAACCATTTATAAAAAATGACGACAACATGAACCAGTAACGTTATCTTTTAGTGACATACTACTCTGTATACTATACCACTACACCAAGATTACGATCAACAAAAACTGACCTTTGTGATCTTTTCTAGATCGTCTTTTCCTTCATCAGTTACGTCATCACCATATACAATACGTTCAGCACAGCGGCCCCCACGAGCCACAATCATTTGCATCATCATATAACCTTGTATATCCTTGGTCCACCATATATTCCCTTGGATAAAAGACAGATATGGTTGTTTCCTGTCCAAGTTCTGATATATTAGATAAGAAATTAAGAATCACAATGCGCCAAAAAGGTGAAATAAACAAACTACCAGAAGAAGCCTTTCATCAACTTACTTGGTTGCACAAAAGCTTTACGTCTATACACGTCTAAAAAGAATTAAGCATAACCTGTGTTGGGATGGACAAAACTCCAAACTAGATTGATTAATCTCAAAGAAAGAACAAAACCCTGTCAAAACCGACCTCTGTATCCATTCTGACTGGCTGCAGCAACGACAATACTGGACCACAACCATTAACCTCAGAAGATCTTACTGGCAGCAACAATGAGCACATGACTAGTTGCAACTTCAAACTCTATAGCCACTCATGCATACTAGAAACAACAAATCATAGAAGCTACAAAAGAGTCTTTAACTTTCTCAGACACACTCCTGAAGCAGAATATCCAGTCATTGGTAGAAATACTACATTAATTTTGTTTTACCAGTCCATGCTGCCAGCTAGAGGTGTTAGAAATGCACTCTACTGCTTCCACACATTGCATCTTTGATACCAACAGTAGTAAAATCAGACATTGCTAAAAAAATCATAAAAAACAAATCAGACAATCATCCAGAAAATCCACAAAAAAATAGACAATCTCAAAAAAATCAAATCAAAATGTCAAACTTAAATCATCCAAAACAATAAATAGGAGCCAAACTGTCCAAATTTCAACAACAAAAAACGCAATAAAATAGGGCAAATAATGATGAGCTGGCAAAAAACGTTATTTGAACTAATTTTTAGGGAAGAAGATGAGATTCGTACCGTCAAAGAGAATTTTGTAGACATCCAATTTCAAAGGGCGGTGAAGAATTTCAAAGAGATGTAGATATAGATTCATACCACAATTTTCTTTAAATCGATAATAATTGATAGATTGATTATTTTTCAATCAACTACTTAAAATTTTAAAATAAATCGATTAGAACATACCTGGGAATTGGGAATTGAGGTCAGTCGCCATTGTTGTTCCTGGCTTGGCCGCTGCGAGGGTGCGAGGACTTGCGAAGACCTGGGAATTGTGAATTGGGAACTGGGAACATGTAGTGTTCAAATATACTTCGTACTTGGAGACTTGGAGTGATGAAAACAATCCAGTCTTGATATTCTGAAGGTGAGATGAGGCGTCGACGTCGCCGGTGAAGATGAGCAGAGGAGTCGCCGGTGAAGTTGACCAGAGGCGTCGCCGGTGAAGTTGTTTGGGTTTAGGGGAGCAGCGAGAAAGGAGGGAGCAAAGCGTGCAGCAGTTCTAAGAGCTGCGCTTCCCACGAAGGAGGAGTGAAATTATTTAATTTTTGATTTTTTTTTAACTTTCTTTTTTTCTAAGGATGCACTTGTCAAACAAGAGCAACTTTTAAGGGGCCACTTTTGAAGATTTTTCTACTAGTGTTATGTGTTCCGGCAGGTGTGAATAAAATGATTCCAAGATCCTTAAATCATTGAATAAAAAAGCACATTATGTATTTAGACTCAATTCTAAAACATTTTAGATAAGCAAAGCCTTTTCTAATAGTCTAGAAACTACTCTTGGTTGATAGGTACGTCTAAGGACTTATTAGGTAAACCTATCTCATTTGCCACGACATAAAAGGACTCCTTACTTATATCGTTGAGTTTTACCAAAACTAACATGTACTCACAATTATTTGTGTACCTTACCCCTTTAGGATCAATAAGTAACGCCTCGCTTAGGCGGAAAACTATTACTAAGATTGATGTAAAGGTTATCCAAGTAAGTGTTATTTTGGCATGCAACCTTTTAACTCAATTTATAAATTTTGGTACTTAAGGCTCTTACTATGTTGGTTAGATTTTAAGTGAACTAAAATCCTTAATCATGCAACATAATCAAGCCATAATCTCATGCATAATTAAGACATATTTAAAGCAATAAATAACTTAAAACAAGCATAAGATACAATTGTGATCTAGTATGGCCCGACTAAAGGAAATAATGCCCTTGGTCCAAGTATGCATATAATGTTAAGTCTAATAAATGCGGTTCAGTATTAATTAACAAGTTAATAATTCAGTGAGATCAAGTGAGCTGAATGCCTAGCTAGAGGCCGCTTCAGTGCAAGTGTAATACTCCGGAAACGATGATATTGCCGGAAACGGAAATATGGATCGTATCGGAAATATAAATATTATCCAAGTCGTAGATGTTGCGGGAAACGGAAACATGGTACGTATCGGAAAATATTATTGGAAATGGAAATATTGCCGGAATCGGAAATATTGCTGGAAACGGAAATATTGTCAGAATCGGAAATATTATCGAAATCAGAAAATAATTCCGGAAACGGAAATATCAAATATTTGTTCGAAACGGAAATTAATTCCGGAATCGGAAATATTAAATATTGTTCGTATCGGAAATGAATTCCGGAATCGAGAATTTAATCGAAAGCGTATCGTACGAATTAGCATCGGACGAGGCCTGCCAGACGAAGGCCCAGCACGAAGCAGGGCCATCGCCCAGCAAGCCAAAGCGCAAACACACGCCAAGCCTCGACCAGGCCCAGCGCAAAAGCCAGGCCCAGCCGAAGCTTTGGGCGCGCATGCGGAGCAAGGGGCTGCGACAAGTGGGCCTTGCGCTGTGCGTGGGGCGTAAGGCCTGCGTGCGGTGCATTGTGCCACTCGTGTGTGTTACTCGGAATCCTAAAGCTACCGGGATTCGTCATATGATTAAATCTAATCCTAATAGATAAAGTTTGTTTAATTAGAGTCCTAGTAGGATTATAATTAAATAAATTTGTATTCTAATAGGATTATAATTCCTTTCCATAAACTCTATAAATAGGTGCCTAGGGTCACATATTTTAGACAGACAATTGAAGTATTCAAAGGTAAGATTTTGGAACAAAATCAGCCAAACACTTGTAGCCTATTAGCCGAAATTCCTAGGAACCTTAAGGGCGATTCTAGTTGATCAAGCTTAAGGCGGATCCGAACGTGCTGTGCACTATCTACGGAGGGACGACACTTGGAGTTCTAAAGACTTGTTCTTGTTCGGTTCGGGCGCAGCTAGGGAGGGCACGCTACAAAGTGTATGCATCTGAATTATGCTAAATGATTATGTGTAAATAATATGTTTCCTGGCATTAAGGTTTTCCGCATGATTTATGTTTTGTCATATGTATCATAACCTAACACCGACTTCATCTTGAAGCTTCAACTTCAAACTCCGTCTTGAAAATGGATTGGAAACTCCGTCTTGAATTTCACCATGGGAGGCGCCATTTTCTTCAAATAGGATAAGCTATAATTTAAACTAATTACAACTATTTGATGGTACGCAGACCATATTTAAATTAAAAAATTTTGGCGCATTAGACCAATTTTACATTCAAATTAATGGTACGCAGACCATATTTTCTATCCTATTTGGGCCATACTAATCACTTTCCATAACCTGCAAAACAGTACATTTACAATATACGATTCACCCATTCATTTATCAATGAATGACCCACATAGCCGGTTAGTAGAACATATTATGCATCACATAAATATTTGCAGCAATTAATCAAGGCTTCCAATAATCTACCAATTATTCAATCCTTATTAATTCAAATCAAGTTGTTTTGACCTTAAAGGAATGTAGACCTAATCAAGAGTTTATGACTAAAACGCTCCCACTTAAACCAATAAATTTACATGCTTTGCTAATTTTAAACATAAAATTGTATTTCCTAGTCTAATCGAAAACATACAAATTTAATTAAAATTTAAAGCTCATATAAATAATTATTTGAATCCTTTAATTTATTTTCAGTTTATTAAATTAATTAATTTAAATTTAATCAAGATTTTAATTTTAGTAAAATAATTAGTATAAATAAAATTTATAATAATTAAATTATTCAAAATTAAATTTCGAGAAAAAATTAAATTACGAATTTTAAATTTAAGTAAAATCGTTTTTCCAACTGAAAATTAAAATTAAATTCAAAGCGCATCAATCGGGTCAAGACGAGGCCATGGGCATGCGCCCATGCCCCGTCGAGTCCACGAGGCAGCATCGCCCCACACGAGTGACCGCACAGCAAGGCACGAGCAGCAGCCTCGCGCAAACGCAGCAAGCCAAGCCACGCTTGCGCGCAGCATTGCTTGATGGCTTCGTAGCGCAGGAGCTGCTTGGCGAGGTAGCGCTCGCTGTGCGCGAGCCATCGCTCGCTGGGCGGGCATCCCTCGCTGCCCGCGCGCGCGCCTGCCTTGCTCGCTTGCCTTGCTTCTTCGCCCATCCGGCCATGCCCATCGCAACACTTGACGCAAGGCAGGGATACTGCCTTGTGCTCGCGTGCCACTCGTCTTGCTTGCTGCAGTCGTACAGCATGGGCGGCGAGCTCCCTTGCTCGTCGTCGCATGCCCGCTCTATACAACACCCCTTAAGGGTTACACGTAGCGTCCATTGCTTTGTGCGTGCAAGATTCATGAGAGGATTATATAAAAATCAAAACTTTTTTAATTTAAATTTATAAGCAAATTAATAAATCATATTAATTTCATAAATTTAGGGCGAAAAATCGAAAATTTATTATTCAAATTAATTTCTGATTATCATGGATTCAAATCTAGGTTATAAAATTTAAAAATTTACCAAATTTAACGAATTTTATGGTTCCTTTTAATCATGGATTCCTAATTAAATTGTCAATTAATTATGAAAATCAAATCAAATTCTAAATTATTCGAATTTCAACAAATTAATTACAATTACAAATTAGGTTGTATAATTAACAATCTTAGGCATTTAAATTTGTTAAACATATATAGTAGGTCAATCAAAAATTCAAGATTTATAAACAAGAATCGCAAGTATTTAATTTAACATCTTAAAAATTATAAATTTTGTGTTCGGAAAACCAAAACCTCCGAAAAGTCATAGTTAGGCTTCGAATTTGGGAATTCTGGGTTCGACATCAAATCTTTGATATTAGTCAAAAGTTTAAAACGCCTTTAAAAGCGAAATTCACTATAAAATTATACGATTCCGACCATTATTGACTAAACTGCCGAAAATTCTGCGAACATATAATTAAATAATGGCACGAATTTGCAATTAATTTCAAAAAATCGAAATTAATCACCCCTTTAATTCATTGCAAATTTATAAAATTTAACCATGTTAACTAATTTATTATGGAATTAATTAGAGGCTCGTGATACCAGTGTTAGGTTATGATACATATAAAGCATATATATATTTCATGCGGAAAAACCATAAAGCCAGGAATCCAAATTAATTGGCACATAACAATTAGCATAATTTAGGAGATGCATAATCTTTGTAGCGTGCCCTCCCTAGCTGTTCCCGAACCGAACAAGAACAAGTTTAGGACTCCAAGTGTCGTCCCTCCGTAGATAGTCCGCAGCACGTTCGGATCCGCCTTAGATTTAATTAACTAGAATTGCACCCGAGGTTTTATGTTATTCGAATAATTTGAGGCAAATTAATGTTATTTTTAATCCTTAAAACCTATGTGAATACTTGAATAATGTCTTTATAAATTGTGAATACCATCACATATTTATAGGGTTGGAATAATGGAATTATAAGTCTACTAGGTTTCAATTAATCTAATCCTATTAGAATTAGACATTAATTAAAACTAATAAAGTTATTGTTTAATTAAACAAATAACTCTAGTAACTTTAGGAAATTAATCTTTTAATCTAATCCTAGTTGCTTAAGGATTCGATGCATGCACGAACTTCAACATACACACGCGCACGGCCCACAAGGGGCGCTGGCCATGCGCGCGCGGGCGGCTAGCATGCTTCGGCCCACAGCTGCTCGCAGCCCACGAGCTTGGGCGCGCCTGTTGCCATGCGCGCTGGGCCTGGCCTTGCGTGCTGCTTGGCTGGGCCTGGCGTGCTTTGGCTGATGCTGCGATGCCTTGCGCGTTGGGCTTGCTAGGCGCGGGCCTGGCCTTGTGCTGGGCCTTGCATCTAGCAAGCTCGTCCAATGTTTATTTCGTACGACGCGCTTCCGATTAATTTTCCGATTCCGGAATTCATTTCCGATTCGAACAATATTTAATATTCCGGGTTCCGGAATTAATTTCCGTTTTGAACAAATATTTAATATTTCCGATTCCGGAATTATTTTCCGATTCCGATAATATTTCCGATTCTGACAATATTTCCGTTTCCGGCAATATTTCCGATTCCGGTAATATTTCCATTTCCGATAATATTTTCCGATTATTTTCCGTTTCCGGCAACATCTACGACTTTGGATAATATTTATATTTCCGATACGATCCATATTTCCGTTTCCGGCAATATCATCGTTTCCGGAGTATTCATAATTTGCCTTTGACGATTTCAGCTCCCACTGGAACCGAGATCCGTCGATTCCGAATATCCATAAATGGAGTATTTAATTCCTTTAAATACTTGATCCGTTCACATACTATTTGTGTGACCCTACGGGTTCAATCAAGAGTAAGGTGTGGATTTATTAATTCCACTTGAACTGAAGCGGCCTCTAGCTAGGCATACAGTTCACTTGATCTCACTGAATTATTAACTTGTATAATTTAATTAATACTGAACCACATTTATTTGATTTAACATTGAATGCATACTTGGACCAAGGGCATTATTTCCTTCAAGAGGGAGCAGCTCATTTGTGTTTACTACAATTGGTGGATACTGCCAAGGATAAGGAGCATACAGAGATTGTTCTTCAGTCCATGGAAAGTTCTGAATCTCAGGTTCAGGCTCAAATTGATGCATTAAAATTGAAATACAAAACAGTTTTTGAAGATCCAACTACTTTGCCTCCTCAAAGAGGGGTGTTTGATAACAAAATACCTTTGTCAGTTGGTGCTAGTCCTGTTAATATCAGGCCTTATAGATACCCTGTTAAACAAAGAGATGTTATTGAACAACTCATACAAGAAATGTTGGAAAGAGGGATAATACATAAAGTTCTAGTCCTTTTGCTTCCCCTGTGGTCTTGGTTGGAAAGAAAGATGGAACTTGGAGAATGTGTGTGGATTATAGAGAACTGAACAAAAGGACTATGCTGGATAAATTTCCTATTCCTGTCATTGATGAGCTAATAGATGAGTTGGTAGGAGCAACTGTGTTTACTAAGTTGGACTTGAGAGCTGGCTACCACCAACTTAGAGTACATGAAGGGGATGTGTTTAAGACTCCATTTAAAACCCATACTGGTCACTATGAGTTTCTGGTGATGCCTTTTGGGCTAACAAACGCCCCAACATCTTTTCAAGGGTGGATGAATGATGTTTTTAGACCTCTGCTAAGGAAGTGTGTGCTGGTGTTCTTTGATGATATATTGGTATACAACAGTAACATTATAGAACATTTGAAACACTTGGAGGAAGTCTTCAAACTGATGCAACACAATCTGATGGCAGCAAAGGATAGCAAGTGCATATCTGCTACCGACAAAGTGGAGTATTTACGTCATTTTATCTCTGCTAAGGGGGTGGAAACAGATCCTAAGAAAATTTCTGCCATATCTAGCTGGACAGTTCCTACTTCAGTCAAAGATTTGAGAAGTTTTTTGGGATTAGCTGGGTATTACAGAAAGTTTGTGAGACATTATGTTGTCATTAGCAAGGAATTGACTAATTTATTGGAAAAAGGGGTGTTTTCTTGGAATGACAATGCTCATTTAGCTTTTGAAAAATTGAAAGAAGCTTTGACTTCAGCTCCTGTTTTGGCAGTTCCTGATTTTTCTAAACCTTTTGTTCTAGAAACAGATGCATCAAAAACTGGAATAGGAGCTGTTCTCATGCAGGATAATCACCCACTTGCTTTCATAAGTAGATCTTTGGGTCCCAAATGGAAGAGGCTACCTGTTTATGAAAAGGAGTTATTGGCTATTGTCTTTGCTGTACAGAAATGGGAGAAATATTTGATTGCTGGTCACTTCATCATCAGAACAGATCAAAAGAGTTTAAAGTGGTTACTGCAGCAGAAGATTTCTACCCCTTTCCAGCAATTTTGGTTGTCAAAGTTGATGGGTTTTGATTATGACATACAGTATAAGAGTGGTAAGGAGAATGTAGCTGCTGATGCTTTATCTAGGGTACAAAGAGATGAAGTATTATGCATGGATATATCTTTAGTCTCTTCAGATTTACATGATCAAATTAAGAGTAGTTATGCTGCTGATAACAATATTCTTAATATTGTCACTCAGTTACAACAAGGGCAATCTGTTGCTTACTACAAGCTATAAGATGGGTTGCTACATAAAAATACAATATTGGTAATTGGCCTTGATGAGAATCTAAGAAGCAAACTTTTGAATTGGCATCATGCCTCACCTGAATGTGGGCATTCTGGTAGAGACATTACCTTGAAGAAACTGAAGACTTTGTTTTCATGGAGAGGAATGACAAAGGATGTCAGACAGTATGTAAGAAAATGTCCCACTTGTCAACTTTCTAAGTATGACACTTCTGCAAAGCCTGGGTTATTACAACCTTTACCAATTCCTGAAGAAGTTTGGGTAGACATTTCAATGGACTTTGTTGGAGGATTTCCTAAATCCAATGGAAAAGAAGTTATTTTTGTTGTAGTTGACAGGCTGAGTAAATATGCCCATTTTGTTGCCTTGTCACATCCCTATTCTGATGTTGAGGTTGCCCAAGCCTACCTTGATCACATATTTAAACTACATGGCTGGCCAAAGAGTATTGTAAGTGATAGAGATGCCATTTTCTTAAGCCAATTATGGAAAGGGCTATTCTCTTTGCATGGTACTGAGTTCCTCCTATCCTCTGCTTATCACCCTGAAACTGATGGCCAAACTGAAATGTTTAACAGGTATTTGGAGACCTCTCTTAGGTGTATTTGTGGGGAGAAACCCAAGGAGTGGAGTTTATGGTTGCCCATGGCTGAATGGTGGTATAATACTCATTTTCAGTCTGCTATCCAACTCACCCCTTATGAAGTGGTGTATAATCAAACTCCACCAGTATACCTACCTTATCTTGCTGGCGATTCTCCCATTGAGGTGGTAGACAGAAGTTTACAAAGAAGAGAACAGATGCTTGCACTCATCAAGTTCTACTTAACTAGGGCTCAATCAAGAATGAAATCACAAGCTGACAAGCATAGGTCCGACAGATCTTTTAATGCTGGTGATTGGGTGTTTCTCAGGTTGCAACCTTCTAGACAGAATACAGTGCAACACAGAAGTAATCAAAAATTGGCTCCTAAGTATTTTGGTCCATTTCAGGTGGATACCAAAATTGGGAAGGTTGCCTATAAACTCAAGTTGCCTAGTCATAGCAAGATCTATAATGTATTTCATGTGTCTCAACTTAAGAAGTTTCATGGCACTTTACCAGTGGCTACTCAAGTTCCTATTTGGCTACAAGGCCGAGAAGAAGATCTTCTTATTCAACCTGAAGCTATATTAGACACAAGCGTGATGCAATTCCAGAACAAATATCAAGTTCAGTACCTAGTACAATGCCAACACAGTCCACTTCATGAGGCTAGTTGGGAAAGAGCCAAAGATTTTGTTCATAGATTTCCTTCTTTTCCTGTTCCATAATTGTTGCTAAGACTTGAGACAAGTCTTCTTTAAGGGGGTGGTATGATAAGGTCCATTAGCTTATATTTGACTTATCATGTTGACTTTCAGTTTTGGAGTGAAATTCTGTTATAACAGAATTTCTAAATGATTTCTTTTCTGTTATCTCCTCTCATTGCTTAAGCTGTTTTGTGAGATTAGTTTCTCTCTTTCTCATTAGCTTATAAATAGATTACAAGTTCCTGTATTCATTTCTCATTCAGAAAATTAATAAAATCTTCTTCCTTCTCTTTTCTCGATCTCTTTCTTAGTTGCTGTTAGCTTCTGCTATGGTTTGAGTTCTTCAAACTCAAACTATTTATTCTTTACAGTTTAAGGGTTGTCCTGACTGTAACAGAGGGAGTATTGTTTTATGTTGTTCAGATCATGCAGGCAACGTCTTCGATCCCCCTGCGCATATTGCATGGTGTAAAAATTTAAATTTATGCTTACAACGATTTAGAATCTAGTTGTACATTAATTGTTTTACATAATATAGAGGGAAATTTATTTCTTCCTCTCTGATAATGAAAATTTATAATTTAAGTACATTGCAAAACTTCTTCGGTCCAATAATTTTTTCCCTACTACTATCTATATTCTTTGAAGATGTATCCACTTTATATTTTGCCCAGTTACTTGACGATTTACCCATTTGAAATCCCGTGTACTCTTCTATTCTATAAAATTCCTCATTTTTTCATTATGTGCCCGCGGTCTCCAATACACTACTTTAACCAACAATATCTTTAATTTTCCATTAGTAAAAAAAGATTATAAAAATTTGATATTTGAAAAATATATATTGAAACAAATCCAATAAGACTCACAAGTCAGTATTTTTATCTAATATTTAAACTACCAATTAAGTCAAACTATTTTAATATTTGACCACATGAATAATAAACGTGAAGAACATTATGGAACATAAGAAGTAGTATAAAGTAATTGAGTACATTTCAAAGAGAGGAGATAGTGTTTACATAAAGAAAAACAAGCATTGATTCTATTCTATTTCGATTGATTAATTAATTGGTGTTTAACTCTAAAAATGAAGAAATTGCGTTAGAAGTTTTATATGTGCTTCGTACGAAGTATTATGTATTCCTCCTGTTAATAATAATTTTCCGCCTTACTGTAACAACACATAGAAATAAATAAACTTATAAATAGAGAGAATGTGAAAGTGGGTACTATTGAATGCTCCCTATCATATTGTTAATTGATACACTTATCTAAGTTTCAAAAAATAAAACCAAAACGTACTTACAGTTAATTTCTTTTTAAGGTTAAAAGAAATATTACTAATAATAAGAATAAGAAATAGACTTATTCTTAAAGTATTTACACAATTACCGAAATGAGAATTTTTCCAAGTGACTTCAGTATGATACGGTCGATAATGGGAAGTGTATCTTTTAATTAAATATGACCGATCATGGAAATGTGTATTTTAATTAAATACGACCGATAATGGAAAGTGTATCTTTTAATTAAATACGACCGATAATGGAAATTGTATCTTTTAATTAAATATGGCCGATAGTATGGCTCTGTTCTGTTCGACTTATTTTGACTTATTTCAGACAAGGTAAGTTCGGTTAAGTTCAGATATGTTCAGATAAGTTCATATAATATAAGTTCAGCAAAAATAATTTTTTTTCCAGGCATTTTCACACACAAATAAGTTTATTTCAGAAAAAATATTTTTTTTTCAGATAAAATAAGTTCAAATAAATTCAGTTAAGTTCAGATAGATTCAGTCCAAATAAGTGCATAAGAAGTGTATATATATTTTTTTAATATGGATGGGGTATTTGGAATCATGAGAATCTTGACAATCATTTCCTTTATTATTTGTTGTTACCCTTCGATATTTTATTTAGGGGATGCTCGTTAATTTTTTTCGCATTTCATGGTAACAAAAATTAAAACAATATTACGTTTGCACGTAAAACTTGTTTATAATGTAATAGATGATTACCCCTCAAAAAATGTTGATCGAATTACTTTATAAATCGACTTTTGTTGTCGATAGTAATTTAATTGTTTCTCGATCAAACATGGAAGAAGTGGCACTTATGTAGTTATGTTCTCATCTATTCATCTTACACTGATGTTAGATAACATAATATGATTTACTTGTACGACCTCCATTTTTGACGTTATACTTCATTAATACATAGCTAAGAAAGTGTTGGAAAAGGCGAGTGAGTATACAATAACAAGATTAGAAAATAATTATAAATGTTGAGAAGGTTTGACAATATCTATTGAATATGTAGAGCCTTTAAATAGGCTAAGATAGGTTACAATGTTACAGAATCATGCTAGATATTAACTACTATGAGAAGATAAATATTGACTAAGTATTATACAGAAAGATAAATACATATACTAAGTCGATAACAAAATGGCGTTTCGGAGAAGACCCATGTGGGGCACCTTTTGGGAACTATTAACAAATGTGGTTAATTAAATCTTATATTCTACACGCCCTCGCAAGACGGACGATCTGTTGAGTCGATATCGTTTTGATGATGACAAACTAAAGTAATCAACTAACGTGGTTTTCAAGTTGTATGTGTGCAAGGATCATTAATGAATAGTTGTGCCCAACTGGAAGTTGATGATTGTGAGAGCTGGAATTGCAGCGCAGTTCCTAAGGATGAACTCTAGAGAAGCTGTGAGTTATAATGTTCATGCGGAAGTACTGAAATCCAGATGAGCTAGAGGAATTCGGAACGAGAAGCAGCTGTTCCTGAGGAGCACTTGTTCCTCAGGATCAACCATTGTTCCTGAGGAGCAATTGTTCCCGAGGAACAACCAATATGAGGAGCACTTGTTCCCGAGGAACAACCAACATGTGGAGCACTTGTTCTTGAGGAACAACCAACATGCGGAGCAACATGAAACATGAAGACAAGAAACAAGAGTTTATTTTCTAGGATTCATGTGAGTATGTGGAAACGTGAAAGGTAATGGAACAAGGTATCAAAAGGAACTCGTGAAACTCGTGTCAGTGAAACTCGTGTCTAGGAACTTGGTCTGCATCCTAAATATAACGTTAGTATGCATTACTCTAATTGTTTGTAAGTTTAGAATATAAACGTGATTTAAGATGGTTTATTTAAGAGTTTTAATTTGATTAAAAGTCTTTAATAAATAGGTAATTGACTACGTCTAGGAATCTTAATAAGATAAATATGTTTTATATTTTGGAATTAATTAATTCATTTATTAGAGTCTTATTAATTTGGGTATCTTGGAATTAATTAATTAATTAATTAATTAGAGTCCTATTAATTTGGGTATCCTAGGTAGTCAAATATTAATTTACGTTCATTAGTAGATTAATTAGGTAGGTTCCTATTAACTTGGGAATCCTATGAAATCACTTAATAAATCACGTTTAATATAACTAACATATTAGTTATTGATTTTAGGATCATGCCTATAAACTAGGATGCATTACTTGGTATTTGTTTGTTCCCCAAGGATAATCACATTATACTCCACGTTCATATATCACTTTCAACAGTTAGTGGGTTAGTGGTTGTGCTTGTTTCCCAAGTAAAAAATCATGGAGTAGTGGCCAAGGCATTCTTGAGTGCTATAAAAAGATGCATCATCATTCATTCTAAAGTGTCTGACTCTAGCAGTCTTTCCAGTATGTCTGGTTTAAGAGGAAAAATGTTTTAAAAGAAATATGTTTTGTATTCCACGTTCTTGAGTCAGTCTATTATTTCCAAGTTCCTATGAGTTCCTTGTTCCTCATTGTTTTTTCACGTGATACTAATCAATTATCAATCATATATATAATGAGAGTTGGTCAAGGGTTGAGTGAGCTTTTGTAAAGGGGCATTGGTCAAGGGTTTGAGTGAATTCTTGTATCAAGTTTTGGGCAGGAACTTGAGTGAGTTCCTGATGTGTATGGAGTAGGAACTTGAGTGAGTTCATGTTGTATTTGGGTAGGCTTTCAGTGAAGTCTTAAGAGAGAAACATGGAGGCTTTGAGTGAAGCAAAAGAGTCAAGAGAGACTTCTAGGAAAGTCATTGAGAGCGTAGTTGTTTGAGGAACTGAAGGAAATATGTCCTTCACCCAAGGTGCATTAAGTCTAATACCAAGGTTCAGATTAATTGCGAACAATTAATTCAGTGAGATCAAGTGATCGGAACAGCTAGCTGGAGCAATGCTTCCGATCAGTGAGTTCTAATGGATATTGAACTCACAGCTTACTCTTGACTGAACCTACAAGGTCACACCAATGACACGTAACAGATCAACGGATTAAATGAATCGGAAATTCATTTAATAGCTTTTCGGGAATTAGTTGGAAACGTATTATACGATACGACCTTCATCGAAATCGTACATCGTATCGCGAATATTCGTAAGCTGGGTGACACGAATAAATCGTATCGTAGGACGGTGATTCATCGAATACGAAACGATAAATAATATATCGGTAATATATTAAATCGTGAATACGAAGGGCATCGGAGTTGCCGGCCCGTCGAGCCAAGCACGTAAGCGTGCAAGGCCCAACGAGCCAGCAAGACTAGCGAGCAAAGGCGAGCAAGGCCAGCCCATTGGGCGAGCACGCAACAGCACGCACAGCAAGCAACGCAGCGACGAGCGAGCAGGCCCACGGCCCAGTTGTGGGCTTCGGCCTGCAGTGTGTTTCGCTGGGCGGGGCTGTGCGGTCCGTGTGCTTGCGTGATGTGGCCGGTCAAGGCCTTTGGTTCTTTGCCGGTTACATCATTAATACAATAGGAAAATTGTATTATTCCAACACACAATTCATATTACTCAAACCCTAGACACAGAGAACCCTAATTCTCTCTGTGCCTCCAAAGTGAGTTCTTCCCGAAAGCAAAGTATCTTGATCGATTGTCTAAGCTACGATAATCAAGACGGATCTGAACGTGTCGGTGAACCAAGTAGAGGAACGAGAAGTGGAGTTCTAAGTTCGTGTTCGTTGACAGATTATTGTGGAAAACACGCTTCAAATGTAAGTATGCTTAATCTGTGCTTTATACATGTTTCCTGGCATTGGGGATTGTTTCCGCACATGTTATTATGTTTAACTGTATT
Source organism: Spinacia oleracea (assembly GCF_020520425.1). Lineage (NCBI taxonomy): Eukaryota > Viridiplantae > Streptophyta > Magnoliopsida > Caryophyllales > Amaranthaceae > Spinacia > Spinacia oleracea. Next base: position 100,752,469 of record NC_079491.1, on the reverse strand, counting down.
CCCCTACAGTGGTATCAGAGCCTTATGTATTCAAAGCATGAATTAGCATGATTTTATTGTTTTTGCATCTGTCGAAAATTTTTGAATTTTTTGTTGAATTTTCGGAATTTTTACGAATTATTGGATGAATTGCGTAATAATCAGGTCCGAAATAAAAAATATTCGTTTTTTCAAGTTTTAAAACCCTAATATGATTAAAAAGGATTTTCTAAGATCAAATCATGAGAACGGAATTGAAAAAACAGGTCTCGAAGTATCGTTTTTTGGGCGTTTTTGTTAATTTTTCATTAAAAATTAAAAGTGTCGAATAGTAATTCAATTAAAAGGTCAACCTAAACTACTCGGAATTGCTTGACATTTTGACACAATCTTGCTGGGTATATTCTTGATCTATGGTAAAAATTTTAGATTTTTCCGATAAGTATAAACCCTAATTTTTCCTTTCCCCAATTCGTAAAATTTGAAACCCTAATTGGATTTTAATTAATTTTGGTTTAATAATTAGGTTAATTGGGAAAGGGATATAATTTCATGGGTCAGTGGTTAATTTTAAAAATTATTGGATTAAAATTTTGAATGGTTTCGTTAATTTTAATCGCACTTAAGCCAAATTATTAAAAATCTGAAATTTAAATGTTAATGAACGATTTAAAGCTTCGGATTTTATTAATTAAAAGTTCAAACTTTAATGTTGATTCGTTCATTCTTAAAAATTTGAATATTGTTAGCCCTTGATTTAATGATTTTACGAAATTGGATTGTCGTTGGAATTTATTAAATCGTTAAAAATCGTTGTTTTTCGAAAATAAAAATCGTAACTTTTTGAAAAATAATATTAATGCAAGTTCGTGAAATTAAATTTATTTTTAATTAAGTTGGTCCGTATCAAGATCCAAAGGCACGAACACAAGTGTGGTGGACGTATGGCTCGACGAGCCATACGGGCTACTATGCGACGGCCGAGCCGCAGCGACACGGGCAGCAGCAAGCGTGCTGCATGCCTCGTGCGCGCTGGGCGAGGAAGGGGCAGGCATTGCTTGCGGGGGCTGCGACGAAGCAAGGCACAAGGCCATGCGACGTCCAGCGCACGAAGGCACAACGACGCAGCGCAGGGGCAGCGACAGCTGCGGGCACGCGCGCGCGCGAAGGCCTGGGGTGTGCGAGCATGCTCGTGCGCCTCATGGGCCACACGCAAGGGATTGGGCTGGGCGCAAGCCAAGCCCAACTACGTAATCGGACTTTTTTCGTTGAAAATTGTTTATTTCGTTGGGCTTCGTATATTTGCATTAATTTGGGCTAACGGGATATTTAATTTAATATTTTATTTGCTTGGGCCTGGCCGCGAGTTTTAATTTAATATTTCATAATTAATTATCCGTAATAATTATTGGTTTGAGTGAGAGCCACTAAATGAAATTAAAATGAAATTATTATTTTTAAATTATTTTCATAGGTCGCATTATTTTAATTAAATTCAATTTTAATTAGAATAAAGTCTAAGGATTAATAACTTGGAAATTGATTAATCTTTTAGGACGCGTTTATGTGAACGTGAATTTTAATTAATTCACGTAAATACTTGCATATTAATATGGGCCATTCGTTTTAGCACACGAATGGGTGAATGCATAGAATATATATTTTATGTAATGCAGGTACTCCAAGTGACTAGTATGGCCAAATTTAGGATAGTTAAATACGGTCTGCGTACCGTTCTATCTTTGAATGTAAAGTTTTAAATATGGTCTGCGTACCATGGAAATTCTGATGAAATTAATCATTTTCAAGTATTTCTAAGTTTAGAATTTTAAGTTAGCATTTGAACGAAGATTCAAGACGATGCCAAACTAACAAGGAGGTGATGAAGATTGGATGCTTCAAAACAAGATGTTTTGGGCCATACTAGATCACCATTTATTTATGCAATTTGATATATATATATATATATATATATATATATATATATATATATATATATATATATATATATATATATAACTTAAAATTCTAAACTTAGAAATACTTGAAAATAATTAATTTCATCAAAATTTCCATGGTACGCATACCATATTTAAAACTTTACATTCAAAGATAGAACGGTACGCAGACCGTATTTAACTATCCTAAATTTGGCCATACTATATATATATATATATATATATTAAGCGTGAATGTAGTCCTTTCTTTGTTGTCCCGTCGTTAAAGGTCGAGCTGGTAAGCTAGTTCATAGGGCGAATGTATGTATGCTTTGCATGAATAGGTTGTTTCATATGACTCGATTAGATTAAGTTCACTAAATAATCGAACCAACATAGAAACAACTAGGTCCAAAGTAATATTGAGTTTAAAAATTGCCTTCCAAATCAAGCACTTACAAAAATCTAAGGATCTAAGGTAGTAGGTTTACGCTAAAGCGAGGTGCTATATATTTTAGTTGACTTAGGTGGTAAGGCGTCCTAAAGGAGCACGTTGATTGTGGTTTCAACTCAAACAACAATGGCATTATGTTGTGGCAATGGGATAAATTATGGTATTAATTTATTAACCAAGAGTAATTTGGAGATTACTAGAAATAGGTTTTGCTTACCTAAAATCTTAAACAACTTAAGACATGCTAAAGCTGCTTAAGGATTTAGGACTTTTGGGGTCTTGGAATCGTTTCATTCATTTTGGACCATGTTTTTGCTTTTTGCATGAATGAAATGTTTAATAGCTTTGATGATTGCGTGAATGCTTTTATTTCAAGTTATTAAAGTATGATAAATGTTTTCTTTGCTATTTCATTCTGTAGAATAGTACATCTTCAACCTTATTGCGTTCGGACAATAGAACTGCGATATTTCCTCGATCGATTGGTAACTAATTTTGAGAGAGATTCTTAAAGAAAAGGAGAATGAAAGCGTATCTTGAATGCAATTTTTCTTATAGTGATCTTCATGGTTGTTTTCAAACTAGAATTTGAATGGTAGACCAATTGGACCTCATATATTTAGAATACTCGGTAGTTTTGAAATAATGAAGTATTGAGTTAAAGACTCATGTATAACCAATGGTTAACAACCAAATTTCTTTTGATTCGATACTGAATTAGACTCATTGGATGTTGTCATTCAAAGTGAACAAAAGAAAGGGACTTTGTAAGCGTAACAAAGTAAGAAGATCAAGCAAAGAGTAAAATCTTTAGGACTATAAGAAAACGTGCTAGAAAGGATGGGAAAGGGGAACAAAAGAAATGAATTCAATATTCAATTTCTACCTAAAAGTTTGTGTTAAAGAGAAACGACTTAGCAAATAAACTCCTATGGTATTAGATTACCGCTTGAGGTTCTAAATTCTTGTTAAGAACTCAAATTCCGGGAGCTAAGTCTGGTTATTGACCTACAAGTGGGAAATAAAGCAAATTTGTGCTACATTAATTGTAGAGTCATCATGTTTGTTTTAAAGTCCTTCTAAAGGATGGAACTTAATGGTATTATGTTCCATTAATCATCATAATCAATTTCTGTTTGGACAACGGAAAGACTCACATTCAAAGTAAACAAAAACATTCGTTGAGTGTTTATTTGAATGAAATGGTCATTTAAGGGTTGAGTCATATGATTGATTAATAAACAAACGAATCTCTTCACACTCAAACTTCAGAAGGTTCAAATCAAACATTTTGATTTGTGTTCCACATATCTTTGGCCATGTCATACGACCATATCAACAAGTCAACATTCTAAGATTCCATGGCATGGATTTCTGAAAGTTGGTTAATTTAAGACACGTGGGTCTTGCTTGTTGAACATGACATAGAAATGGACTATTGTTAGAAGTTTCTAGACAATGAAGTTCATGGGCCAAAGATGGATTTTATGACTTACCTATTTCACAAGAATTTGAGAAAATATGGCTATATTTACTCAAAGTGAAATGTGTGAAATCACAAAAGGGTATAAAATCAACTTGGCAAGAATTTTGGAACATCTAGGCTGGGTCAAGGTGATGTTTGCATGAGCCAAGAAAGATTATCTAGATTGTTTATATGGCATTATAACAATCGAAGCTCCATAAGAATATGGTATGTCCAAATGGAGAAATCGGAATCCATTCGATTAACGATAATCACGACTATTTTCCTATATAGTTTCTAAATGATACTCTCAAGTGACTATCACACTAAACAAGGTTGTCAAAGCTAAGGATAAGATGTCATAAGGATTGAACTTCGGTTCAGTACATCTTTTCAGTACATATACATCTAGGTTTGTCGAACCCAGTGGGAGTTAGTGTTTACATCAAACAAACTCAAGGATAGATATATGTTTCTTTTGAAGGAAATAATGCCCTTGGTCCAAGTATGCATATAATGTTAAGTCTAATAAATGCGATTCAGTATTAATTAACAAGTTAATAATTCAGTGAGATCAAGTGAGCTGAATGCCTACCTAGAGGCCGCTTCAGTTCAAGTGGAATTAATTATATTAATCCACATCTTACTCTTGACTGAACCCGTAGGGTCACACAAATAGTACGTAAACGGATCAAGTATTTAATGGAATTAAATACTCCATCGATGGATATTCGGAATCGACGGATCTTGGTTTCAGTGGGAGCTGAGATCGTCAAAGGCAAGAAATGAATACTCTGGAAACGATGATATTTCCGGAAACGGAAATATGGATCGTATCGAAAATATAAATATTATCCAAGTAGTAGATGTTGCCGGAATCGGAAATATTACCGAAAACAGAAATATTGTCAGAATCGGAAATATTATCGAAATCGGAAAATAATTCCAGAAACGAAAATATTAAATATTTGTTCGAAACGGAAATTTATTCCGGAATCGGAAATATTAAATATTGTTCGTATCGGAAATAAATTCCGGAATCGGGAATTTAATCAGAAGCGTATCGTACGAATTAGCATCGGACGAGGCCTGCCAGACGAAGGCCCAGCACGAAGCCGGGCCATCGCCCAGCAAGCCACACGCACCACACGCAACAGCCGAGCCACGACAGGCCCAGCGCAAAGGCCAGGCCCAACAGCGGCCTCGGCACGCGGGGCTGCGGATGGGCTTCGTCGAGAAGGGCTGGTGCTGTGCGTGGGCCGCAAGGCCTGCGTACGGTGCTAGCGTATCACTCGAAGTATGTTACTCGAATCCTAAGGCTACCGGGATTCGTCATATGATTAAATCCTAATCCTAATAAAGATAGAATTTGTTTAATAGAGTTTTAATAAGATTCTAATTAAATAAATTAGTATCCTAATAGGATTCCAAGTCCTTTTCCATAACTCTATAAATAGTTGCCTAGGGGCACATATTTACATCGAGGATTTCAAGTATTCAAACAATAAAAAGCTAAGATTTTAAGTAGAAAATCAGCCATATTCTAGCCCTATTAGCCGAAAATATATAGTACCTTAAGGGCGATTCTAGTTGGTCAATCTTAAGGCGGATCCGGACGTGCTGTGGACTATCTACGGAGGGACGACACTTGGAGTCCTAAAGACTTGTTCTTGTTCGGTTCGGGCGCAGCTAGGGAGGGCACGCTACAAAGTGTATGCATCTGAATTATGCTAAATGATTATGTGTAAATAATATGTTTCCTGGCTTTATGGTTTTTCCGCATGATTTATGTTTATTCATATGTATCATAACCTAACAGTGGTATCACGAGCCTCTTATTATCTTCATAATCTAAATTGCATGAACATGGTTAAATTTTACAAATTTGCAAAGAATTAAAGGGGTGATTAATTTTCGTAATTAATTGCAAATTGCGTTTATTTAATTATATGTACGCAGTTTTTCGGCGATTTCTTCGTTAGTCATCCAAATCGAGTGATTTTTGTTTCAATTCCGCATGTAAAAGGCAATCTAAAATTTTGACAAAAATGGTAATTTTCGGCCGAACCCAGAATTCCCAAATTCGAAGCCTAACTATGACTTTTCCAAGGTTTTAGTTTTTCGAACGCAAAAGTTTGTAAATTTAAGATGTTAAATTAAGTATTTGCGATTCTTGTTGATAAATTTTGAGTTTTTTATTGACCTACTGTATATGTTTAACAATTATGAATGCCTAGACTTGTTAATTATACAACCTAATTTGTAATTATGATTAATTTGTTGAAATTCCAATAATTTAGAATTGATTTGTTTTTCATAATTAATTAATAATTTAATTAGGTATCCATGATTAAAATCCACCATAAAAATTGTTAATTTATGTAAATTTTTTAATTTTTATGACCTAGATTTGAATCCATGATTAATCGGAAATTAATTGATTAATAAATTTTCGATTTTTCGCCCTAAAATTATGAAATTAATATGATTTATTAAGTTGTCATTAATTTTGAATTAAAAATTTTAAATTTTTATATAACACGCCCATAAATCTTGCACGCACAAAGCAATGGACGCTACGTGTTACCCTTAAAGGGTGTTGTATGGTGTGGGCATGCGACGACGAGCAAGGGAGCTCGTCGCCCATGCGGTACAATGCAGCGAGCAAGGGCCATGGAACACGAGCACAAGGCAGCACGCTGCCCTTGTGTCGAGTGTTGTGTGCACAATGGGTGAGCAGGCAAGGGCGATGGGCCAAGGCGCAAGCCAGCGGGCAGACGCGTGTGGGCAGCAAGCGTGCTGCGCCACAGCACGCGCTGCCGCGCCCAGCGAAGCAAGCAGACGCGAAGCAACAGGCGCGACGAGTGAGCGGGCTGCGCGCAGCGTGGCCTGTGCTTGCTGCGTTGCGTGTGGCCTGCTTGCGTGGTGTTGTACGATCGGTCGAGGGGCGTTAAGCCTCGTGCACTCGACGGGGCTTGGGCGCAAGCCCAAGTGCTCGTCGTGTTACGATTGAGTCGTTCAGAATTTTAATTTGAAATTTTCAGTTCGGAAATAATTTTAATTAATTTTAAAATTAATAATTTAAATTATTTTCTCGGATTTTAATTTTGAATATTATAATTATTATAAATTTTATTTATACTAATTATTTTACTAAATTTAAACCTTGAATTAATTTAAATTCATTTAATTCAACTGAAAAATAAATTAAATAAAATGGATTCAATTATATTTTTATATGAGCTTTAAATTTTAATTAAATTTGTATGTTTCCGGTTAGACTAGAAATACATTTTTATGTTTAAAATTAGTAAAGCATATGAATTTATTGGTTTAAGTGGGAGCAATTTTAGTCATAAACTCTTGATTAGGTCTACAAATCCTTTAAGGTTAAACAACTTGATTAGAATTAATAAGGACTGAATAATTGGTAGATTATTGGTGCCCTTAATTAATTGCTGCAAATATTTATGTGATGCATACAATGTGTTTTCACTAACCAATTATGTGGGCCATTCATGATAATGAATGGGTGAATGGTATATATTGTATATGTACTGTTTTGTAGGTTATGAAGTGACTAGTATGGCCCAAATAGGATAGAAAATATGGTCTGCGTACCATTAATTTGAATGTAATTGGTCTAAAGCACCAAATTTGTTTTTCAATTCAAATATGGTCTGCGTACCATCAAATAGTTGTAATTAGTTTAATTATAGCTTATCCTATTTGAAGAAAATGGCGCCCCCCACGGTGAAATTCAATACGAAGTTTCCAATCCATTTTCATGATGGACTTTGAAGTTGAAGCTTCAAGATGAAGTCGGGCCATACTAGATCACAATTATCTTATGCATTCTTTAAGTTATTTATTGCTTTTAAATATGTCTTAAATGTGCATGAGATTGTGGCTTGATTATGTTGCATGATTAAGGATTTTAGTTCACTTAAAATCTAACCAACATAATAAGAGCCTTAAGTTCCAAACTTAAAAAATTGAGTTAAAAGGGGCCATGCCAGAATAACACTTACTTGGATATCCTTTACATCGATCTTAGTAATAGTTTTCCGCCATAGCGAGGTGTTACTTATCGATACTAAAGGGGTAAGGTACACAAATAATTGTGAGTACATGTTAGTTTTGGTGAAACTCAACGATATAAGTAAGGAGTCCTTTTATGTCGTGGAAAAATCGATAGGTTTACCTAATAAGTTCTTAGACGTACCTATCAACCAAGAGTAGTTTCTAGACTATTAGCAAAAGGCTTTTGCTTACCTAAAAGATTTTAGAATTGAGTCTAAATACATAATGTGCTTAATTCTTCAATGGGTTTTAGGATCTTGGAATCATTTTATTCACACCTGCCGGAACACATAACTTGAATAAAATTCTTAATGAACATTGAATTATGCATGAATGCTAGAATTTAAGTTTATTAAGAGAAACTGTGAATGATTATTTATTTGTTTATTCTTTCTCAATTGTAGTTTTACTATGGAAAACAACAATCAAAACATCATCATGGGTTCTGAGCTTATGGTCAAGCTGAACCTAACAAATTTTCTTGAATGGGAAGCTAAGCTAGTTGAAATAGTCAGACTCAATGGACTTGAGTATGTACTGTTACATCCCATGCCAAGCTACTATGCTAGAGACATGACCCCTGAAAGATTTTCCGCCTGGGATGCGGACCTCAAACAGGTTATGAGTCTCATGCTGAACAATATCCCTGATGAATGGGCTAGAAGGTTTGTAGCTTATGAACCGTTTACGCTCATCAAGAATCTGAGGGATATCTGTCGTGGAAGCACGGAGGACAGGGACCTGAACGTCCATTAGTTGATTGAATCAATGTCTGGTCTAAAGGTTAGTTCTCCCAACAGGTGTTATAGGATGGAGGTCCAAGAAACACATGTTCAGCTCCTTCGCACTAAACAAAGGGTAGGCGTCCCACTAAGGTTCCATGTAGATCTTATGCTTTCATATTTTGATCGCCTAAGTCTGCTAGGAACACCAATAAGGGAAAGGATGGCAGTCTCTATCTTGCTCAATTCACTGCACAGTGGCTTTGGTCGCTTCAAGCAACTATACCTGAGTGAACCAAGAGAAGAAACAGTTGCAGAATTTGTTCACCTTGTCAGAAAGGCTGAGATAATACTGGACTATGAAGCCAAAGATTTACTCAAGGCTAAAGGGAGACCGTTCAAGAAAGGTGGAAAGTCCAAGGGCAATGCTAAATCAAAGCAGGACAAGTCCACATCAAGCTGTCTTTATTGTGATGGAATAGGCCATTACAAAAGAGAATGTCCAAAGCTAAAGGATGATCAGAAGAACGGAACAGTCGTTCCATCTTCAGGTATTTTCGTTATAGACTGTATACTTGCTAATTCAACTTCTTGGGTATTCGATACAGGTTGTGGCTCACACTTATGTTCCAATTCACAGGGACTAAGAAGAAGTAGAAAGTTAAGCAAGGGTGAAGTCGACCTACGAGTGGGAAATGGAGCATGGATTGCTGCATTAGCTGTAGGAACTTATTATTTGTCGTTTCCCTCTGGGCTAGTTTTGGAACTGGAAGAGTGTTTCCATGTTCCAAGTCTTACTAAAAACATCATTTCTGTTTCTTGCTTAGATGCTAAGGGATTTTCCTTTTTAATAAAAGACAATAGTTGTTCGTTTTATTTTAAAGAGATGTTTTATGAATCCGCTAGATTAGTCAATGGACTTTATTTATTAGATCACGACAAACAAGTTTATAACATAAATACCAAAAAGGCCAAAAAGGATGATTCAGATCTCACCTATTTGTGGCATTGTCGATTAGGCCATATTAACTTGAAACGCATGGAAACTTCAAAAGGAAGGAATTATAGAACCATTTGACTTAGAGGATTATGGTAAGTGCGAATCATGTTTACTTTTTTTTTTTTTTTTGGTAAGCAAGTATTTGTATATATTATGCACAACAATTACAGATTAGTATCAAGTGGAACAACCCTCCACTGAAACAAGAAACCAGGCAACAAGCCGAACAAAACAAATCATGTTTACTTGGCAAAATGACAAAGCAACCTTTCTCTAAAGTTGGAGAAAGAGCGACTGAACTATTGGGTTTAATCCATACAGATGTATGTGGACCAATGAGTACAAATGCTAGGGGTGGTTTCAGCTACTTTATCACTTTCACTGATGACTTCAGTAGATATGGTTATGTCTACCTAATGAAGCATAAGTCTGAATCCTTTGACAAATTCAAGGAATTTCAGAGTGAAGTAGAGAATCAATTAGGCAAGAAGATTAAGTCACTGCGGTCTGATAGAGGCGGTGAATATCTGAGCTATGAATTTGATGACCATCTGAAAGAATGTGGAATTCTATCAGAATTGACTCCTCCTGGAACACCACAATGGAACGGTGTGTCGGAACGGAGGAACAGAACCTTGCTAGACATGGTTAGATCAATGATGGGTCAGGCCGAACGTCCAATAGAATTTAGGGGACATGCACTAAATACAGCCGCACTCACTATAAATAGAGCTCCGTCTAAAGCTGTTGAAAAGACTCCATATGAGTTATGGTTTAGAAAGCCTCCAAAAGTGTCTTTTCTTAAGATTTGGGGATGTGAAGTATACGTCAAACGATTAATTTCAGACAAACTACATCCAAAATCTAACAAATGTATCCTTGTGGGCTATCCAAAGGAAACAAAGGGGTATTACTTCTACAATACATATGAGAACAAGGTGTTTGTTGCTCGAGATGGTATCTTTTTGGAAAAGAATCACATTTCCAAAATGACAAGTGGGAGAAAAGTAGACCACGAAGAAATTCGAGTCGAACAACAAACTCTAGAGAATGCTCAAGATGACATTCAGGATGAAACTCAGAGATCTTTAGAAGTTTCTGGTGAGAATCATGGACAATCTAGAGATGTAACCCCGCGTAGATCGCAGAGATATAGATCTCAACCGGAAAGGTACTTAAGTATTTTGACGAACGAGAGCTATGACGTTCTATTACTTGAAAGTGATGAACCTGCGACTTACAAACAAGCTATGACGAGCCCTAGCTCCAAACAATGGAAAGAAGCCATGCAATCTGAATTAGACTCCATGTCTGAAAACCAAGTTTGGAATTTGGTCGATTTGCCAGATGGCTACCAAGCCATTGGAAGCAAATGGGTTTTCAAACTGAAAAAGGACAAGGATGGGAAACTTGAAGTTTTCAAAGCTAGATTGCAAAAGGATGGTTGCAAAAGGTTACAGGCAAGTCCACGGTGTGGATTACGATGAAACCTTTTCACCAGTTGCAATGCTAAAGTCTATTCGGATAATTTTAGCAATCGCTGCATATTACGATAACGAAATATGGCAGGTGGATGTCAAAACCGCTTTCTTAAACGGCGTTTTAACAGAAACTGTGTTTATGACACAACCTGAGGGTTTTGAGGATCCAAAGAATTCTAAAAAGGTATGCAAGCTAAAGAAATCAATCTACGGATTGAAGAAGGCATCCAGGAGCTGGAATATACGTTTTGATGAAGCAGTCAGTGACTTTGATTTCATCAAAAACGCAGACGAATCTTGTGTATACAAGAAGGTCAGTGGGAGCAAAATTGCTTTTCAAGTATTATATGTCGATGACATATTACTTATCAGAAATGACATTCCTATGTTGAACTCTGTCAAGATTTGGCTTGGGAAATGTTTTTCGATGAATGATCTAGGAGAAGCACACTACATATTGGGCATCAAGATTTACAGAGATAGATCTAAAAGGATGATTGGACTTAGTCAAAGCACTTATATCAATAAGGTGCTTGATAGGTTCAAGATGGCAGACTCCAAGCGAGGCTACCTACCCATGTCTCATGGAATGACTCTAAGCAAGACTCAGTGCCCCAAAACACTTGATGAGCGTAGACGAATGAATGGGATTCCGTATGCATCATTGATTGGTTCAATAATGTATGCTATGATATGTACACGCCCGGATATTGCGTACGCACTCAGTGCTACGAGCAGATACCAGTCAGACCCAGGAGAGGCACATTGGACTGCTGCCAAGAATATTCTGAAGTACCTGAAAAGGCACAAAGATGATTTCCTGGTCTATGGTGGAGAATTGGAGATGATGAATTAATTGTTAAAGGCTATACGGACGCAAGTTTCCAAACCGACAAAGATGATTTCAGATCTCAGTCTGGGTTTGTCTTCTGCCTCAACGGAGAAGCAGTAAGCTGGAAAATTGCTAAGCAAAGCACCATTGCGGATTCTACAACTGAAGCGGAGTACATTGCTGCACATGAAGAAGCAAAGGAAGCTATATGGCTAAGGAAGTTCATAGGTGAACTTGTGTAGTCCCCTCCATTAAAGGACCAATAGCCCTGTATTGTGATAATAACTGAGCTATTGCACAGGCAAAGGAGCCTAGACACCACCAAAGAGTCAAGCATGTACTTCGTAGATTTCACCTTCTACGAGAGTTTGTTGAAAGAAAAGAAGTCGAGATAAGCAAGATTGGAACTGATGACAACATATCAGATCCATTGACTAAACCTCTGCCGCAGGCGAAGCACAACTCGCACACTGCAGCTATGGGAATCAAGCATATTGGAGAATGGCTTTGATGTCCTAGTTTAATGTTTTAAAGTTTTAGAGTTTAATACTTTGTAAAACATTATTGGTTAATCATTCACAATAAATGTATAGAATTCATTTTCCATTTAATTTGTGGTTTATTAAATGATGAGTCCCTTCAATTTGACAAAATATTCAAGATAGACTGTTAGGACCAGTCCTGTGACTAAGAAATGTCTATCAAGTGAACTTGAATGTCAAAAATGTTGAAAATGGTTCCTGGTCGGAGTTTTCTATTAAGATGGACGCATAGAAAACGCTAGACGACTAGAATGCAAGATGACTAGTAGTTCTGTTTCTTGAACTATGTGGACATGGAAATGTCGTAATCATTTGCATAGATACTTACTTTGGGAAGACTAGTATCGGACAGACCTATGAAACTTTACTGTAAGAGATGAAAATCTGTCATAAGTAAATTTCATTAAAATTATTAGACACTAAATCCTCAATACCTGAGTGATTTGAGATTACTTGTTTGAGAACTGGTTACTTTGACGTTGACCAACCGTCGCACCGTAAAAGGAGGCTATAAAGGCAACGCTCAGGTAATCACCTATCAAGCGAAGTCTAATCTGAAGATCGCAAGATTGGGATTGTCCTCCCATAAATCGGGATGAGATGCTTAAAAGTTGTACAAGGCCACTCGGAGAGTTAGAAACTGTAAAATGCAAGGCCGTGCTCGGATGAATCATAGGCTATGATTATCTGTTTATTTGATCAGTTGAACTCTGAAACCGAGAAACAATTCTAGACATAATAAGGATGACAACTCTTACCTTATGTTCAAGAGCAAGCATTGAGCGACAAAGGAATTAGGAAATGCACACTTGTCCCTAAGGACAAGTGGGAGACTGAAGGAAATAATTCCCTTGGTCCAAGTATGCATATAATGTTAAGTCTAATAAATGCGGTTCAGTATTAATTAACAAGTTAATAATTCAGTGAGATCAAGTGAGCTGAATGCCTAGCTAGAGGCCGCTTCAGTTCAAGTGGAATTAATTATATTAATCCACAGCTTACTCTTGACTGAACCCGTAGGGTCACACAAATAGTACGTAAACGGATCAACTATTTAATGGAATTAAATACTCCATCTATGGATATTCGGAATCGACGGATCTTGGTTTCAGTGGGAGCTGAGATCGTCAAAGCCAAGAAATGAATACTCCGGAAACGATGATATTGCCGGAAACGGAAATATGGATCGTATCGGAAATATAAATATTATCCAAGTCGTAGATGTTGCCGGAAACGGAAACATGGTACGTATCGGAAAATATTATTGGAAATGGAAATATTGCCGGAATCGGAAATATTACGGGAAACGGAAATATTGTCAGAATCGGAAATATTATCGAAATCGGAAAATAATTTCGGAAATGGAAATATTAAATATTTGTTCGAAACGGAAATTTATTCCGGAATCGGAAATATTAAATATTGTACGTATCGGAAATAAATTCCGGAATCGGGAATTTAATCGGAAGCGTATCGTACGAATTAGCATCGGACGAGGCCTGCCAGACGAAGGCCCAGCACGAAGCCGGGTCATCGCCCAGCAAGCCACACGCACCACACACAACAGCCAAGCCACGCCAGGCCCAGCGCAAAGGCCAGGCCCAGCAGCGGCCTCGGCACGCGGGGCTGCGGGATGGGCTTCGTCGAGAAGGGCTGGTGCTGTGCGTGGGCCACAAGGCATGCGTACGGTGCTAGCGTATCACTCGAAGTGTGTTACTCGAATGCTAAGGCTACAGGGATTCGTCATATGATTAAATCCTAATCCTAATAAAGATAGAATTTGTTTAATAGAGTTTTAATAAGATTCTAATTAAATAAATTAGTATCCTAATAGGATTCCAAGTCCTTTTCCATAACTCTATAAATAGGTGCCTAGGGTCACATATTTACATCGAGGATTTCAAGTATTCAAACAATAAAAAGCTAAGATTTTAAGTAGAAAAATCAGCCATATTCTTGCCCTATTAGCCGAAAATATATAGTACCTTAAGGGCGATTCTAGTTGGTCAATCTTAAGGCCGATCCGGACGTGCTGTGGACTATCTACGGAGGGACGACACTTGGAGTCCTAAAGACTTGTTCTTGTTCGGTTCGGGCGCAGCTAGGGAGGGCACGCTACAAAGTGTATGCATCTGAATTATGCTAAATGATTATGTGTAAATAATATGTTTCTTGGCTTTATGGTTTTTCCGCATGATTTATGTTTATTCATATGTATCATAACCTAACATCTTTATGAGCGACTCATAGAAACAAAAGGTATTGATTCTACCACAAATCTGAGAACATATTGTTGTTGTTAAGATAATGTCTTTTAGGAAACCATCATATTTCCAAAAAGGCAAGTGGGAGAAAAATGACCTCGAATGGACTTCGAGTCAAGCAACAAACAAATGTAGGATACTTAGAAGTCTTTGGAAGAGCTTCATCAAGACTTTAGAAGTGCTTCAAGCGAATCCTAATACTCAAAGGACTTGAGTAATGTCTTTATAGACACTAACGTTTGATGTTCAATATCTAAGTAAATCGTATAAGGAATAGAATTCAACCAAGATAGATACATAGATATCTTGAGGAATGAAAACTATGAAGACTTTGGAAAGTGCTTCAAAAACATACGACTTACAGGTTATCTACGACGAATTAAAAATTCCCAAGTATGGTTTGAGGCCATCAGAAACATAAGTATGGTTCGAGGCCATACAAAATGGTTTGAGGCCATTTCATCCAAAGTACCTTCATCTTAGAGAATCAAATCTATGATTTGGTTGATTTGCATAAAGGGTTCACTCCCATTAGTTGCAAACATGTTTTCTAAACATAGAACGTTGATTTTCATAAAGGGTTCACTCCCATTGGTTGCAAACATGTTTTCTAAACATACAACGTTGATTTGCATAAAGGGTTTACTCCCATTGGTTGCAAACATGTTTTCAAAACATACAGAGATGATATTGTATACACATACAAAAGAGAAGCTAGATTGGTGGTTAAAGATTGTAAACAACTTCACGGCGTTGATAATGTTGAAATCTTTTTCACCAAGTCGGGATGCTTGAACTATTTTGGATAAATCTAGTAATCATTGCATATGGCAATATGGCAATTGGAAAACGAAACACCTTACTCAATTGGAATTGTAGAAAGGAATTGTGTACATCACACAATGTAAACGTTTTGGATGCTAGATAAAGGAGCAAGCTTAAGAAATCTATTTGTAGATTAAAGCATGCAAGTGGGAATTGGAGCATATTTGTCTAAAAGGCTATTGAGGAATCATAGCTTTATGAAAATATGGATCATCTTATAGATGAGGAGTTTAGTGGGAGCTAAGTCAAGTTTATTGGTTCTATATATATGAGATGCATATCTCTCTATTGAAGATGACATTCAAATTCTAAAAGGTTAGATTTGAAAGTATTTGTCAATAATAGAACCATGGCGAAACTTAGAACGTACTGGGTTAAAGATCTATTGGATAGGATGTAAAGCGCTGTTTGGATTCTGTAAAAGTAATTACTAAATCAAACACAATAGAGAGACTCAAAAGAGACTCTCAACCCATATGAGTGAGTCTAAGTTATGAATGCTTTAACTAAGTATAAACCTAGGCTGTTATCACTAGAGTTAAGTATGAAGGACCTTGAAGAGGTACCTTCACCTTATATCACATGGCAATGCCAAGATTTTAGCAAGATTCAGTGTCTCTTGAAACAGAATAAAGCTAAAAGTTACATGGATGGATTTTAAAATGAGAATGGTTTTCGCATTACAATCAATCATGTATAATGTGATATATAGATCGCCAAGATAACTCGTGAACATTGGATCGTGAGGAGTTTATACCAATCTCTATTGATCAGGATCAAAGATCATTGGAACAGTATCAAGAACATCCAACATATTTGGATATGTAGGATGAGCACTTGATAAGAGGAAGTGAAGATAACTAAAGTTTTGATGCTACATGCATTTGCCTAAGCAAAAGTTGAATCTTGTTGTTAGGCAAACCACAAACATACACGGGCAATTAGGCGTCGTGATTAAAAGGTGGTAACATAGGTTCTAAACCATATGTGATGCATGGGAAACTGAATCAATGATTAGTTTCCAAGTTCTCAGTTGAAAGATGTATCTCCCACATCTATGTGAACTGGTTGGAGCATTATTCCAAAAGGAAGCATCATTTAAAATTCTACATAATTGAAATGAATTCATTGTTGCCTAAGAAGGAATTTTTTTTAGTGGGAGTTATTCAATGAACTCAGGTTGATCACAAGTCTGCTACCTGGATGATTTTCTATTTTAGATATGACTATCATTCTAAACAGCAACGAAAGACTAGATCATTCTAGAAACATATTCAAAGATCTTTTCATCTTACATCGAAAGGCCTTCCATAGAAAAGATGCTAAGGATAGCAAAGTATGATAAACTAAACCTCTGCATTGAATGATACACAACATTTATATGCAGATATGGAATCAATTTTGAGTTCCATGAATGTTTTAAGTATTGGGTGAAAGGCCTATATCTGTAAAACATTAAATGCTTGATTTTGGGTTTGAAGTCCCACAAATTGGTAAGCATTTGGTTTAAACATTTATCATTTATGAAATTACATTTCATAGTTAATTTAATCTTGGTTTAGTATTAAATGATAAGTCCATGTGATTCAAATCATTCAAATGGGATGTCAAGATGGATTCTTCGACAAAGAAACACCCATAAGTGAACTTGAATATTGAAGTCACAAAGGATCCCTAATCCAGGTCATTGAAAGGTGGACGACCAATGACTAATGAAGATTAGATTGCAAGTTGATTTATATTTTCTGTTTCTTGAACTAGATGGACTGGATGTCAGACATCATTTGCATAGATACTTATTGGATCTTGTATCGGATTGACCATGAGAACACTTTAACAGATTAAAGTCATTTCATTAGTAGTTCTCATTAATGGTGATTAGAACCATTCCTCAGAACATGAGCGATTATGTCTGCTCGTTTGAGAATTAGTTCGCTTTGATGCTAGCTAAACGTCGCACCGTAAAAGGAGGCTATAAAAGCAGTTATTGGGCGTACTATGAATCAAAGTGAGTGTTCATAGATTGCAAGAATGGATTGTCCTCCTATCTTTGATAGGATATGGTGTTGTTGTGTAACAAGGCCTCTCGGAGAGTTAGATACTGTAAAATGCATGGCCGTGCTCAGAATGGATAAGGCTTATCCTTCTGCAAAAGTTTAACAGTTGAGCTCTGTAATCCGAGAAACACTTCTGGACCTAATAAGGATGGCTTGGATCTTACCTTATGTTCAGTAAGTAACACTAAGTGACAAAGGAATGTGAATGCACACTTGTCTGAATGACAAGTGGGAGATTGAAGGAAATATGTCCTTCACCCAAGGTGCATTAAGTCTAATACAAAGGTTCAGATTAATTGCGAACAATTAATTCAATGAGATCAAGTGATTGGAACAGCTAGCTGGAGCAATGCTTCCGATCAGTGAGTTCTAATGGATATTGAACTCACAGCTTACTCTTGACTGAACCTACATGGTCACACCAATGACACGTAACAGATCAACGGATTAAATGAATCGGAAATTCATTTAATAGGTTTTCGGGAATTAGTTGGAAACGTATTATACGATACGACCTTCATCGGAATCGTATATCGTATCGCGAATATTCGTAAGCTGGGCGACACGAATAAATCGTATCTTACGACGGTGATTCGTCGAATACGAAACGATAAATAATATATCTGAAATATATTAAATCGCGAATACGAAGGGCATCGGAGTTGCCGGCCCGTCGAGCCAAGCACGTAAGCGTGCAAGGCCCAACGAGCCACCAAGACTCGCGAGCAAAGGCGAGCAAGGCCAGCCCATTGGGCGAGCACGCAACAGCACGCACAGCAAGCAACGCAGCGACGAGCGAGCAGGCCCACGGCCCAGCTGCTCGGCGCGCTGTGGGCTTCGGCCTGCAGTGTGTGTCGCTGGGCGGGGCTGTGCGGTCCGTGTTCTTGCGTGATGTGGCCGATCAAGGCCTTTGATTCTTGGTCGGTTACATCATTAATACAATAGGCAAATTGTATTATTCCAACACACAATTCATATTACTCAAACCCTAGACACAGAGAACCCTAATTCTCTCTGTGCCTCCAAAGTGAGTTCTTCCCAAAAGCAAAGTATCTTGATCGATTGTCTAAGCTACGATAATCAAGACGGATCTGAACGTGTCGGTGAACCAAGTAGAGGAACGATAAGTGGAGTTCTAAGTTCGTGTTCGTTGACAGATTATTGTGGAAAACACGCTTCAAATGTAAGTATGCTTAATCTGTGCTTTATACATGTTTCCTGGCTTTGGGGATTGTTTCCGCACATGTTATTATGTTTAACTGTATTCCCCTACAGGAACAACTATTGGGAACTTGAGTTCGTAGAGGAACTCAAGTAATGCTCGAGTTCCTTATAGGTTTGTAACTGAGTTGTTGCCCTATAGTGAAAAGAGTTTGAGTTGAAATCCCTAGTGGGTCGAGGTTTTCTTTCTAGTTGGGTCTAGAAAGTTTCCTCGTAAAATCTCTCTTGCATTGTTTGTCTACTTGCTTTAAATTCCTTTGTAATTCTGCAAAATTGGCTACAAGATCCACATTACAATTCACCCCCCCTCTTGTAGTGTTCCATTCGAATAACACGATCTTTGAGCTAGTCAGGTCTTGGAAAATAAGTCACGAAAACAAGTACGAGGTAGGGGCTTTGTGAGTGGATCAGCTAGTTGATCTTTTCTGGAAATGTGCTGCACTCGAAGAGCTCCAAGTTGAAATTGTTCTCTGACAAAATGGAAGGCTAATGCTAGTTGTTTCATACGAGAGTAAAAAACGGGATTGGCAGAGTAATGAGTGACGCCCAAGTTGTAATAATAAATGCGTTGAGGTTGATTTATGCTAACATTAAGATTTCAGCCATAATACTTCGATAGTTGTAGATGCTACGGCTCGAAACTCTGCTTCAGTGGATGAATGAGCTAGGTCATTTGTTTCTTTGAGCTCCATAAAAATAAATTTCTCTCTAAATAGGAAATGTAGCTGTGGTAGACACATAATTGTCCCAATCACCTGCCCAATCTGCATCACAGAATGGGTGCAGCTGTGTAGGTGAGTTACGATGCAAGCTAGATTATTCCTTGGTGTGATGTACCATTAAGATAACGAAGGAGCCTTTTTAGTGTGAGGGGGTCGAAAAACTCGACGAGGCGCCTCTGAAATAGTGAGCGGCCCACACGACTTTTCCTCTCTAGATGTGGCAAGCATATTAAGTAAATAGGAACTAACTATGGGCGCCAGCCTCTTTTTACTTGTCTGTAGGAGGCTCCATTCAGTTTAAGAAAACTGACAAAACTCGGTTATCATGATATGCCTAGAGTGCAAACATATTTGAATCACAATGACCATAGGTTCCATTGTAATCCCTTGTGGGGATCGAGATCCCTCAACGTACATCCAGCGGAGCAGAGGTTGAAAATTCGGGGGACATTTACTAATACGGGGAGTGCCCGACATTAGCCCACGCGGCGCGGTCCTTACTAGTTCAATTGTGACGACGATGGGACATGCTTATGCTTCTTTACTACTCTAGATTGATTTTAATGCACAAATATTACTAAACAAATGTCAAAACGCTAATTTAGGTTAATTCAAGGTGCCTAGCAATAAACCGGTTTGTCCAAGAGTTATCTGATTTAGGCATGAACAATATAACAAGTTAAAGTTAATAGATTTATATGGTGACGAAAGTTGTAAAATATAGATGCAAGTTACAGTATAGCGTAGGCTATACTGCGGTTCTCAGGAACACCTACCACTTGACTTTGCTAGCTTTCCGTTTGGCTTTAGAACTTTCCGATGACTTGTAATCCCCCGTAAAATTATAAATGTTATTAATATATTATAACGTATAGTTAATTATATTTAAATAGAATTTACGAATTTTAGAAATACATATATAATTAACGTATATTTATTTTATTACATTCTAAATATTTTTACAATTTATGCAATCAAAAAAAATAATTTTAGAATTTTATGTTGAAAAGAATTTGATTACGAAAACACGTTTGAATTTGGAAAACAATCCTAATCGGTTTTGGATTCAAACATTAAAACTCAATTCTAGTACGAGCCTAAATTGATAAAGCCCAAAACAAATAACCCATAATTCTTCATCCTTGTTTCAATATTCACGTGAAACACAATCTCAAACTCTCCTTCAACTTCACGTGGAAAAAAAACTCTCAACCCTCCTCTTTCACGGCTTCTTCTCCTCCATTGATGCTGCTCACGCCGCCACCACCACCATCCACCTGCACGACGCCGACGTTCTGCCACCCTCCACCGCCGGTAACTCTCCTTCTCTCCCCTCGTGTTTCCTTCTTTCTCTCTTTTGTTTTTCTCTCCTTAATCGTTGGTTCTGTTTTTCTTGTTTCTCTCCCAAGCACAACCACCGTGCTGCTCCGCCACCGCAGACCTGTGTTGCCGCGGCCGCGCCGCACCAGTCGATGCTGCTTCATAGTCAGGCTCGTTGTTTCTTGCTCTCCCTCTTCACATCAATTCCCCTTCTCTTTCTTCTTTGCTTGCTTCACCATCAGCACAACCACCATCGTCGCTGCCACCTGACAGCCGTGCCGCACCGCACTCCTGCACCCGCGCCGCACCACCGTGCCCGCCGCCGCTGCCTTGCCCAGCCGACTCCCTTTCTCTTCACTCTCTTCTTTATTTGGTTAATTCTTAAACCCTGAAAACTAATATGTTTTATTAATTTAATTTATGTTTTCTTGAACTAAATGTATAGTTTTTATAATTCAATTACGAATTTCAGTTTTATATGTTTTACATAATTGAATTATTAAATTACAGATTACATATTTTGATTGAAACAAGAATTTTAATTATTTAAGGCATGAATTTTAAGTTTTAATGGTTTTAAATCATGGTAGAATGATTAGGAATTGTTAAAAGCATGATAATTTGGTTTTGGTAAAGCTTTAAACGATTTCATATCGCTGGAAATTTAAAGAATGGTGTTTTATAGTGTTTTTAATGAATTTCAATCATTAATTCAATAATTATTATGCTAGGAGATTAAATATCCAAATTTTGATATTGGGGAAGGTTCTAAATATGTTTAGGATGTATTTAGAATAATTTATTATTGTTGTGAATTATTGGAAGTTGATTGGGAATCCTTGTTGGTTGTTTTAGGAGGGGAATTCTCTGTAGGCGACTTTTGAAATCGTTAAAGTGGCCTATAAATTTGTTTACACAAGGTACGTACATACCTGCGTGTTTGTGGATGTGTGCTATTATTGAAACCATGTTGAATATGTCCATGAACTTGATTGTGTTGAAATTTACATGTTTAATGCCGTCGGATGAACATGTTGGACATAGAGTTTATTATGAGAATTATAACATGTTAGCATGGATGATTGGTGCAAGCATATCAGTTGGGAACTTTATATTATTTTATATATATATATTGGTTTAGATCAATTGATCATTGTTCCCTTTTAGCATTTCACTACTTTATGAGGGTCGAAGACCTTGTTTAGTAAGTTGATACTTTACACCTATATAAAGGTGGTTAACCATTGTTAAAGGAAAGGTTGGATTAATTGGAATGAGTTCTTGATTGATAACTTTGTGATCCCTTACCTAATTCCATGATAAAAACTGATGTGGCCTAAACTAAAGAGTGCCACATGGCTTTACTATTATAGGCCAAAGAGGAGGCCCAAAGGCCCTCCAGCACGCATACCTCGAATCCATACAGAGCCAATACCCGCATCCTGATCCAAGACCCATCACTTAGGCCCATGAGGCCCATCTTGGTAGGATCCCTAATCAATCATGTCCAAAATCCCAAAGCTTGCAGGCAAGCCCAAAATGCAAAAGGTCCAACAGGTCTAATCAGACCTCCTACTAATCGGACACATGTCCCAATCTCAGAAAGCATCCAATCATGCAGCCCGGGTTTAGGGATCAATTCCCGAGAAACCCTAGCACTATAAATAGTGCAGATCCCTAGGTAAAAGGGGGCATTCAATTCATTCCCACCAACCTTAAACTATCTTTGCTCTGCCTTCTCTCTACAAATTACTTCTCTCTCTAGACAATACTTAGGCATCAGAGGGAATATTCCTACGGGATGTTCTTGTTTTGCAGGTTGCAGGAAGTTCGTGCCAGCGCATACTTGATACCTCCGAGGAACGCGTGACACGTCATCATCACAAAAGATCCCACAACATTTGGCGCTGTCTGTGGGGAGGTATAGTATCATGGCCGAACCGCAATCTGAAGGAGACTATAATGGTGAATTAAAGGAGCGACGGCCCCGGGAAAGGAGTCAACGCCATATAGAGGAAGCAAATCGAGTCGCAAACGCTGGAAGCACGCCGCGCCGGGTTCAGGAGGCCGAGTAATCGTGGAGGAGGAACCAGATATGGAAGCGCCTCCACCAGGCGGCCATCTAATCCCCAGTGTCATGGACGCCGTGCTGGATGAAAACTTGGACCTGCCTGTCTCGGTAGGATCACTGCGTGAAATTCTAGCAGGATTCCAACAACAAATGAATCAAACTTTCCGAGAGCAGATGACCACCACGTTGCAGGATGAAATACGAAGGAACATGTTGATCTATGGCACTGAAAGGACGGCTCCGCAAAGGCCTCTCAGTCTAGGTGTCAATCGGATAACTAGGATGCCACTCAGATCCAACGTCTGAAGACCAGGAGAAAGTTCCCGTCCTCAAGCTAGCTGAGGAGCCAGTCCTTTGGCAGAACGCTCGGAGATGGACCGCGGCCATCAAGCCTTTCTGCCTCGGCGAGAGCAGGCCACGCGACCACCTTCCCGGGTAAACCCACCAGCCATTCTGCGGCCATCCTCGAGACGTCAGGAACACTATGAAGCTGAATCTGAATTATCAGACACTGGATCTACTCCAGTTATGGAAGATCCTCCATTTTACCCCTCTACTCGAGGACAAACTCAGATTGAAGGAAATAATGCCCTTGGTCCAAGTATGCATTCTATGTTAAGTCTAATAAATGCGGTTCAGTATTAATTAAACAAGTTAATAATTCAGTGAGATCAAGTGAGCTGAAAGCCTAGCTAGAGGCCGCTTCAGTTCAAGTGGAATTAATGATATTAATCCACAGCTTACTCTTGACTGAACCCGTAGGGTCACACAAATAGTACGTAAACGGATCAAGTATTTAATGGCATTAAATACTCCATCAATGAATATTCGGAACCGACGGATCTTGGTTTCAGTGGGAGCTAAGATCGTCACAGGCAAGAAATGAATACTCCGGAAACGATGATATTGCCGGAAACGGAAATATGGATCGTATCGGAAATATAAATATTATCCAAGTCGTAGATGTTGCCGGAAACGGAAACATGGTACGTATCGGAAAATATTATCGGAAATGGAAATATTGCCAGAATCGGAAATATTGCCGGAAACGGAAATATTGTCAGAATCGGAAATATTACCGGAATCGGAAAATAATTCCGGAAACGGAAATATTAAATATTTGTTCGAAACGGAAATTAATTCCGGAATCGGAAATATTAAATATTGTTCGTATCGGAAATGAATTCCGGAATCGGAAAATTTAATCGGAAGCGCATCGTACGAATAAGCATCGGACGAGGCCTGCCGGACGAGGCCCAGCACGAAGCCAGGCCATCGCCCAGCAAGCCAAGCGCGCCGCACAAACAGCCACGCCAGGCCCAGCGCAAGGCCAGGCCCAGCAGGCTGCGCAGCGCGCACAGCGCGCACAGCACGCGCAGCGCGCAGCGCGCGCGGGCGCTGCGTGGGCTGCTGCTCGCGCGCACGCATGGGGGCCCATCGTGGCTGCCGTGCGTGTGTGTGCAAGTGTTTGTGTTCGTGCACGTTTCCTAAAACATGCAGAGTTCGGTTAATGATTAAATTCCTAATTCTATTTGATAAATTAATTAAATTAGAGTTCTTGTAGGATTCTAGGTTTAATTAATTTGTATCTGAATAGGATTTCGATTCCCTTTCCATACCCCTATAAATATGAGGCTAGGGCTCACAATTTATAAGAAGTTTCAAAGTATTCAAAAGTGAGTTTTTGAGAGAAAATTAAAACACACATCTTGCTCATAAAAGTGCCGAAATTTTCTAGTACCTTAAGGGCGATTCTAGTTGGTCAATCTTAAGGCGGATCCGGACGTGCTGTGGACTATCTACGGAGGGACGACACTTGGAGTCCTAAAGACTTGTTCTTGTTCGGTTCGGGCGCAGCTAGGGAGGGCACGCAACAAAGAGTATGCATCTAAATTATGCTATATGATTATGTGTAAATAATATGTTGTCCTGGGTTAATGGTTGTTTCCGCATGATCTATGTAATGTCATATGTATCATAACCTAACAGTGGTATCACGAGCCCCTTATTATTTTCATAATCTAAATTGCATGAACATGGTTAAATATTACAAATTTGCAAGAATTAAAAGGGGTGATTAATTTTCGTAATTGTTAATTAATTGCAAATTGCGTTTATTTAATTATACGTACGCAGTTTTTCGGCAGTTTCTTCGTTACTCATCCGAATTGAGTGATTTTTGTGTCAATTCCGCATGTAAAAGGCATTCTAAAATTTTGACAAAAACAATATTTTTCTGCCGAACCCAGAATTCTCAAATTCGAAGCCTAACTATGACTTTTCGAAGGTTTTAGTTTTTCGAATGCAAAATTTCGTAAATTTAAGATGTTAAATTAAATATTTGCGATTCTTGTTGATAAATCTTGAATTTTTGATTGACCTACTGCATATGTTTAACAAGTTTGAATGCCTAGTCTTGTTAATTATGCAATCTAATTTGTAATTATGATTAATTTGTTGAAAATTAGAATAATTTAGAATTAATTTGATTTTCATAATTAATTGTAATTTAATTAGAAACCTATGATTAAAAACCACCATAAAAATTGTAAATTTATGATAAATTTTAAATTTTTATGACCTAGACTTGAATCCATAACAATCGGAAATCAATTGGATAATAAATTTTCGATTTTTCGCCCTAAAATTATGAAATTAATATTATTTATTAATTTGTCATTAATTTTAAATATAAATTTTAAATTTTTATGCGATTCGTTCATAAAACTTGCACGCACGAAGCAATGGACGCTTCGTGTTACCCTTAAGGGGTGTTGTATAATGCGGGCATGCGACGACGAGCAAGGGAGCTCGTCGCCCGTGCGGCACGAATGCAATAAGCAAGGGCGTAGTGCACGAGCACAAGGCAGCAGCCCTGCCTTGTGTCGTGTGCCACGAGCAATGGACGAATGGGCATGGGCGAAGGGCGAGCCAAGGCAGTCGCGTGTGGGCAGCAAGCGAGCTGCGCCACAACGCGCGCTGCCTCGCACAAGAGCGCGCAGCCTCGCGCGCAGCGAGCGCAAGCTCGCGTGCCACGAGCGTTGCGCCCAGCATTGCTCGCGCGCACAACGAGCGAGGACTCGCGCGCACAGCCAGCATTTCTCGCGCGCACAGCGAGCGATGTCGCCCGCCCAGCGAGCGATGTCGCGCGCCCAGCGAGCGATGGATCGCGCGCCCAGCGAGCGATGTCGCGCGCCCAGCGAGCGATGTCGCGCGCGCACTGCGAGCGATAGCTCGCGTGCGATGAGCGCTGGCGCGCGCAGCGAGCACCAATGCGTGCGGAGGCTTGCGATGGGGATGCAGCAGCTATGCGACGAGCGCATGGGCTGCGCGCACATGGCCAGCAATGGTTGTGTGCGTGCGGCCCATGGGCGTGCAACGCGTAGGGTGTTTGCGTTACGATTAAAGATCGTTTTGAATGTTTAATTTGAAAATTTCAGTTCACGTAATTTTAACTAATTTTAAAATTAATAATTTAAATTATTTTCTTGGATTTTAATTTTGAATATTGTAATTATAATAAATGTTATTTATTCTAATTATTTTACTAAAATTAAAATCATGAATTAATTTAAATACGACTGAAATTAAATTAAACTTTTTGGATTCAATTATAAATTGATATGAGCTTTAAATTTTAATTAAATTTGTATGTTTCCAGTTGGACTAGAAATACATTTTTATGTTTAAAATTAGTAAAGCATATAAATTTATTGGTTTAAGTGGGAGCGCTTTTAGTCATAAACTCTTGATTAGGTCTACAAATCCTTAAGGTTAAAACAACTTGATTAGAATTAATAAGGACTGAATAATTGGTAGATTATTGGTGCCCTTGATTAATTGCTGCAAATGTTTACGTGATGCATAATGTGTTTTACTAACCAGCTATGTGGGCCATTCATGATAATGAATGGGTGAATGGTATATATTGTATATGTACTGTTTTGCAGGTTATGAAGTGACTAGTATGGCCCAAATAGGATAGAAAATATGGTCTGCGTACCATTAATTTGAATGTAATTGGTCTAAAGTACCAAAGTTATTTTTCAATTCAAATATGGTCTGCGTACCATCAAATAGTTGTAATTAGTTATAGCTTATCCTATTTGAAGAAAATGGTGCCTCCCACGGAGATTTTCAAAGACGGACTTTGAAGTCAAAGCTTCAAGATGAAGTCGGGCCATACTAGATCACAAATATCTTATGCATATTTTAAGTTATTTATTGCTTTTAAATATGTCTTAAAATGCATGAGATCAAAGTATCAAGAACATCCAACATATTTGGATATGTAGGATGAGCACTTGATAAGAGGAAGTGAAGATAACTAAAGTTTTGATGCTACATGCATTTGCCTAAGCAAAAGTTGAATCTTGTTGTTAGGCAAACCACAAACATACACGGGCAATTAGGCGTCGTGATTAAAAGGTGGTAACATAGGTTCTAAACCATATGTGATGCATGGGAAACTGAATCAATGATTAGTTTCCAAGTTCTCAGTTGAAAGATGTATCTCCCACATCTATGTGAACTGGTTGGAGCATTATTCCAAAAGGAAGCATCATTTAAAATTCTACATAATTGAAATGAATTCATTGTTGCCTAAGAAGGAATTTTTTTTAGTGGGAGTTATTCAATGAACTCAGGTTGATCACAAGTCTGCTACCTGGATGATTTTCTATTTTAGATATGACTATCATTCTAAACAGCAACGAAAGACTAGATCATTCTAGAAACATATTCAAAGATCTTTTCATCTTACATCGAAAGGCCTTCCATAGAAAAGATGCTAAGGATAGCAAAGTATGATAAACTAAACCTCTGCATTGAATGATACACAACATTTATATGCAGATATGGAATCAATTTTGAGTTCCATGAATGTTTTAAGTATTGGGTGAAAGGCCTATATCTGTAAAACATTAAATGCTTGATTTTGGGTTTGAAGTCCCACAAATTGGTAAGCATTTGGTTTAAACATTTATCATTTATGAAATTACATTTCATAGTTAATTTAATCTTGGTTTAGTATTAAATGATAAGTCCATGTGATTCAAATCATTCAAATGGGATGTCAAGATGGATTCTTCGACAAAGAAACACCCATAAGTGAACTTGAATATTGAAGTCACAAAGGATCCCTAATCCAGGTCATTGAAAGGTGGACGACCAATGACTAATGAAGATTAGATTGCAAGTTGATTTATATTTTCTGTTTCTTGAACTAGATGGACTGGATGTCAGACATCATTTGCATAGATACTTATTGGATCTTGTATCGGATTGACCATGAGAACACTTTAAGAGATTAAAGTCATTTCATTAGTAGTTCTCATTAATGGTGATTAGAACCATTCCTCAGAACATGAGCGATTATGTCTGCTCGTTTGAGAATTAGTTCGCTTTGATGCTAGCTAAACGTCGCACCGTAAAAGGAGGCTATAAAAGCAGTTATTGGGCGTACTATGAATCAAAGTGAGTGTTCATAGATTGCAAGAATGGATTGTCCTCCTATCTTTGATAGGATATGGTGTTGTTGTGTAACAAGGCCTCTCGGAGAGTTAGATACTGTAAAATGCATGGCCGTGCTCAGAATGGATAAGGCTTATCCTTCTGCAAAAGTTTAACAGTTGAGCTCTGTAATCCGAGAAACACTTCTGGACCTAATAAGGATGGCTTGGATCTTACCTTATGTTCAGTAAGTAACACTAAGTGACAAAGGAATGTGAATGCACACTTGTCTGAATGACAAGTGGGAGATTGAAGGAAATATGTCCTTCACCCAAGGTGCATTAAGTCTAATACAAAGGTTCAGATTAATTGCGAACAATTAATTCAATGAGATCAAGTGATTGGAACAGCTAGCTGGAGCAATGCTTCCGATCAGTGAGTTCTAATGGATATTGAACTCACAGCTTACTCTTGACTGAACCTACATGGTCACACCAATGACACGTAACAGATCAACGGATTAAATGAATCGGAAATTCATTTAATAGGTTTTCGGGAATTAGTTGGAAACGTATTATACGATACGACCTTCATCGGAATCGTATATCGTATCGCGAATATTCGTAAGCTGGGCGACACGAATAAATCGTATCTTACGACGGTGATTCGTCGAATACGAAACGATAAATAATATATCTGAAATATATTAAATCGCGAATACGAAGGGCATCGGAGTTGCCGGCCCGTCGAGCCAAGCACGTAAGCGTGCAAGGCCCAACGAGCCACCAAGACTCGCGAGCAAAGGCGAGCAAGGCCAGCCCATTGGGCGAGCACGCAACAGCACGCACAGCAAGCAACGCAGCGACGAGCGAGCAGGCCCACGGCCCAGCTGCTCGGCGCGCTGTGGGCTTCGGCCTGCAGTGTGTGTCGCTGGGCGGGGCTGTGCGGTCCGTGTTCTTGCGTGATGTGGCCGATCAAGGCCTTTGATTCTTGGTCGGTTACATCATTAATACAATAGGCAAATTGTATTATTCCAACACACAATTCATATTACTCAAACCCTAGACACAGAGAACCCTAATTCTCTCTGTGCCTCCAAAGTGAGTTCTTCCCAAAAGCAAAGTATCTTGATCGATTGTCTAAGCTACGATAATCAAGACGGATCTGAACGTGTCGGTGAACCA
Source organism: Spinacia oleracea (assembly GCF_020520425.1). NCBI lineage: Eukaryota > Viridiplantae > Streptophyta > Magnoliopsida > Caryophyllales > Amaranthaceae > Spinacia > Spinacia oleracea. The sequence goes on along the minus strand of NC_079491.1, from coordinate 100,722,859 downwards.
AGTAGAGGAACGACAAGTGGAGTTCTAAGTTCGTGTTCGTTGACAGATTATTGTGGAAAACACGCTTCAAATGTAAGTATGCTTAATCTGTGCTTTATACATGTTTCCTGGCTTTGGGGATTGTTTCCGCACATGTTATTATGTTTAACTGTATTCCCCTACAGGAACAACTATTGGGAACTTGAGTTCGTAGAGGAACTCAAGTAATGCTCGAGTTCCTTATAGGTTTGTAACTGAGTTGTTGCCCTATAGTGAAAAGAGTTTGAGTTGAAATCCCTAGTGGGTCGAGGTTTTCTTTCTAGTTGGGTCTAGAAAGTTTCCTCTTAAAATCTCTCTTGCATTGTTTGTCTACTTGCTTTAAATTCCTTTGTAATTCTGCAAAATTGGCTACAAGATCCACATTACAATTCACCCCCCCTCTTGTAGTGTTCCATTCGAATAACACGATCTTTGAGCTAGTCAGGTCTTGGAAAATAAGTCACGAAAACAAGTACGAGGTAGGGGCTTTGTGAGTGGATCAGCTAGTTGATCTTTTCTGGAAATGTGCTGCACTCGAAGAGCTCCAAGTTGAAATTGTTCTCTGACAAAATGGAAGGCTAATGCTAGTTGTTTCATACGAGAGTAAAAAACGGGATTGGCAGAGTAATGAGTGACGCCCAAGTTGTAATAATAAATGCGTTGAGGTTGATTTATGCTAACATTAAGATTTCAGCCATAATACTTCGATAGTTGTAGATGCTACGGCTCGAAACTCTGCTTCAGTGGATGAATGAGCTAGGTCATTTGTTTCTTTGAGCTCCATAAAAATAAATTTCTCTCTAAATAGGAAATGTAGCTGTGGTAGACACATAATTGTCCCAATCACCTGCCCAATCTGCATCACAGAATGGGTGCAGCTGTGTAGGTGAGTTACGATGCAAGCTAGATTATTCCTTGGTGTGATGTACCATTAAGATAACGAAGGAGCCTTTTTAGTGTGAGGGGGTCGAAAAACTCGACGAGGCGCCTCTGAAATAGTGAGCGGCCCACACGACTTTTCCTCTCTGGATGTGGCAAGCATATTAAGTAAATAGGAACTAACTATGGGCGCCAGCCTCTTTTTACTTGTCTGTAGGAGGCTCCATTCAGTTTAAGAAAACTGACAAAACTCGGTTATCATGATATGCCTAGAGTGCAAACATATTTGAATCACAATGACCATAGGTTCCATTGTAATCCCTTGTGGGGATCGAGATCCCTCAACGTACATCCAGCGGAGCAGAGGTTGAAAATTCGGGGGACATTTACTAATACGGGGAGTGCCCGACATTAGCCCACGCGGCGCGGTCCTTACTAGTTCAATTGTGACGACGATGGGACATGCTTATGCTTCTTTACTACTCTAGATTGATTTTAATGCACAAATATTACTAAACAAATGTCAAAACGCTAATTTAGGTTAATTCAAGGTGCCTAGCAATAAACCGGTTTGTCCAAGAGTTATCTGATTTAGGCATGAACAATATAACAAGTTAAAGTTAATAGATTTATATGGTGACGAAAGTTGTAAAATATAGATGCAAGTTACAGTATAGCGTAGGCTATACTGCGGTTCTCAGGAACACCTACCACTTGACTTTGCTAGCTTTCCGTTTGGCTTTAGAACTTTCCGATGACTTGTAATCCCCCGTAAAATTATAAATGTTATTAATATATTATAACGTATAGTTAATTATATTTAAATAGAATTTACGAATTTTAGAAATACATATATAATTAACGTATATTTATTTTATTACATTCTAAATATTTTTACAATTTATGCAATCAAAAAAAATAATTTTAGAATTTTATGTTGAAAAGAATTTGATTACGAAAACACGTTTGAATTTGGAAAACAATCCTAATCGGTTTTGGATTCAAACATTAAAACTCAATTCTAGTACGAGCCTAAATTGATAAAGCCCAAAACAAATAACCCATAATTCTTCATCCTTGTTTCAATATTCACGTGAAACACAATCTCAAACTCTCCTTCAACTTCACGTGGAAAAAAAACTCTCAACCCTCCTCTTTCACGGCTTCTTCTCCTCCATTGATGCTGCTCACGCCGCCACCACCACCATCCACCTGCACGACGCCGACGTTCTGCCACCCTCCACCGCCGGTAACTCTCCTTCTCTCCCCTCGTGTTTCCTTCTTTCTCTCTTTTGTTTTTCTCTCCTTAATCGTTGGTTCTGTTTTTCTTGTTTCTCTCCCAAGCACAACCACCGTGCTGCTCCGCCACCGCAGACCTGTGTTGCCGCGGCCGCGCCGCACCAGTCGATGCTGCTTCATAGTCAGGCTCGTTGTTTCTTGCTCTCCCTCCTCACATCAATTCCCCTTCTCTTTCTTCTTTGCTTGCTTCACCATCAGCACAACCACCATCGTCGCTGCCACCTGACAGCCGTGCCGCACCGCACTCCTGCACCCGCGCCGCACCACCGTGCCCGCCGCCGCTGCCTTGCCCAGCCGACTCCCTTTCTCTTCACTCTCTTCTTTATTTGGTTAATTCTTAAACCCTGAAAACTAATATGTTTTATTAATTTAATTTATGTTTTCTTGAACTAAATGTATAGTTTTTATAATTCAATTACGAATTTCAGTTTTATATGTTTTACATAATTGAATTATTAAATTACAGATTACATATTTTGATTGAAACAAGAATTTTAATTATTTAAGGCATGAATTTTAAGTTTTAATGGTTTTAAATCATGGTAGAATGATTAGGAATTGTTAAAAGCATGATAATTTGGTTTTGGTAAAGCTTTAAACGATTTCATATCGCTGGAAATTTAAAGAATGGTGTTTTATAGTGTTTTTAATGAATTTCAATCATTAATTCAATAATTATTATGCTAGGAGATTAAATATCCAAATTTTGATATTGGGGAAGGTTCTAAATATGTTTAGGATGTATTTAGAATAATTTATTATTGTTGTGAATTATTGGAAGTTGATTGGGAATCCTTGTTGGTTGTTTTAGGAGGGGAATTCTCTGTAGGCGACTTTTGAAATCGTTAAAGTGGCCTATAAATTTGTTTACACAAGGTACGTACATACCTGCGTGTTTGTGGATGTGTGCTATTATTGAAACCATGTTGAATATGTCCATGAACTTGATTGTGTTGAAATTTACATGTTTAATGCCGTCGGATGAACATGTTGGACATAGAGTTTATTATGAGAATTATAACATGTTAGCATGGATGATTGGTGCAAGCATATCAGTTGGGAACTTTATATTATTTTATATATATATATATTGGTTTAGATCAATTGATCATTGTTCCCTTTTAGCATTTCACTACTTTATGAGGGTCGAAGACCTTGTTTAGTAAGTTGATACTTTACACCTATATAAAGGTGGTTAACCATTGTTAAAGGAAAGGTTGGATTAATTGGAATGAGTTCTTGATTGATAACTTTGTGATCCCTTACCTAATTCCATGATAAAAACTGATGTGGCCTAAACTAAAGAGTGCCACATGGCTTTACTATTATAGGCCAAAGAGGAGGCCCAAAGGCCCTCCAGCACGCATACCTCGAATCCATACAGAGCCAATACCCGCATCCTGATCCAAGACCCATCACTTAGGCCCATGAGGCCCATCTTGGTAGGATCCCTAATCAATCATGTCCAAAATCCCAAAGCTTGCAGGCAAGCCCAAAATGCAAAAGGTCCAACAGGTCTAATCAGACCTCCTACTAATCGGACACATGTCCCAATCTCAGAAAGCATCCAATCATGCAGCCCGGGTTTAGGGATCAATTCCCGAGAAACCCTAGCACTATAAATAGTGCAGATCCCTAGGTAAAAGGGGGCATTCAATTCATTCCCACCAACCTTAAACTATCTTTGCTCTGCCTTCTCTCTACAAATTACTTCTCTCTCTAGACAATACTTAGGCATCAGAGGGAATATTCCTACGGGATGTTCTTGTTTTGCAGGTTGCAGGAAGTTCGTGCCAGCGCATACTTGATACCTCCGAGGAACGCGTGACACGTCATCATCACAAAAGATCCCACAACATTTGGCGCTGTCTGTGGGGAGGTATAGTATCATGGCCGAACCGCAATCTGAAGGAGACTATAATGGTGAATTAAAGGAGCGACGGCCCCGGGAAAGGAGTCAACGCCATATAGAGGAAGCAAATCGAGTCGCAAACGCTGGAAGCACGCCGCGCCGGGTTCAGGAGGCCGAGTAATCGTGGAGGAGGAACCAGATATGGAAGCGCCTCCACCAGGCGGCCATCTAATCCCCAGTGTCATGGACGCCGTGCTGGATGAAAACTTGGACCTGCCTGTCTCGGTAGGATCACTGCGTGAAATTCTAGCAGGATTCCAACAACAAATGAATCAAACTTTCCGAGAGCAGATGACCACCACGTTGCAGGATGAAATACGAAGGAACATGTTGATCTATGGCACTGAAAGGACGGCTCCGCAAAGGCCTCTCAGTCTAGGTGTCAATCGGATAACTAGGATGCCACTCAGATCCAACGTCTGAAGACCAGGAGAAAGTTCCCGTCCTCAAGCTAGCTGAGGAGCCAGTCCTTTGGCAGAACGCTCGGAGATGGACCGCGGCCATCAAGCCTTTCTGCCTCGGCGAGAGCAGGCCACGCGACCACCTTCCCGGGTAAACCCACCAGCCATTCTGCGGCCATCCTCGAGACGCCAGGAACACTATGAAGCTGAATCTGAATTATCAGACACTGGATCTACTCCAGTTATGGAAGATCCTCCATTTTACCCCTCTACTCGAGGACAAACTCAGATTGAAGGAAATAATGCCCTTGGTCCAAGTATGCATTCTATGTTAAGTCTAATAAATGCGGTTCAGTATTAATTAAACAAGTTAATAATTCAGTGAGATCAAGTGAGCTGAAAGCCTAGCTAGAGGCCGCTTCAGTTCAAGTGGAATTAATGATATTAATCCACAGCTTACTCTTGACTGAACCCGTAGGGTCACACAAATAGTACGTAAACGGATCAAGTATTTAATGGCATTAAATACTCCATCAATGAATATTCGGAACCGACGGATCTTGGTTTCAGTGGGAGCTAAGATCGTCACAGGCAAGAAATGAATACTCCGGAAACGATGATATTGCCGGAAACGGAAATATGGATCGTATCGGAAATATAAATATTATCCAAGTCGTAGATGTTGCCGGAAACGGAAACATGGTACGTATCGGAAAATATTATCGGAAATGGAAATATTGCCAGAATCGGAAATATTGCCGGAAACGGAAATATTGTCAGAATCGGAAATATTACCGGAATCGGAAAATAATTCCGGAAACGGAAATATTAAATATTTGTTCGAAACGGAAATTAATTCCGGAATCGGAAATATTAAATATTGTTCGTATCGGAAATGAATTCCGGAATCGGAAAATTTAATCGGAAGCGCATCGTACGAATAAGCATCGGACGAGGCCTGCCGGACGAGGCCCAGCACGAAGCCAGGCCATCGCCCAGCAAGCCAAGCGCGCCGCACAAACAGCCACGCCAGGCCCAGCGCAAGGCCAGGCCCAGCAGGCTGCGCAGCGCGCACAGCGCGCACAGCACGCGCAGCGCGCAGCGCGCGCGGGCGCTGCGTGGGCTGCTGCTCGCGCGCACGCATGGGGGCCCATCGTGGCTGCCGTGCGTGTGTGTGCAAGTGTTTGTGTTCGTGCACGTTTCCTAAAACATGCAGAGTTCGGTTAATGATTAAATTCCTAATTCTATTTGATAAATTAATTAAATTAGAGTTCTTGTAGGATTCTAGGTTTAATTAATTTGTATCTGAATAGGATTTCGATTCCCTTTCCATACCCCTATAAATATGAGGCTAGGGCTCACAATTTATAAGAAGTTTCAAAGTATTCAAAAGTGAGTTTTTGAGAGAAAATTAAAACACACATCTTGCTCATAAAAGTGCCGAAATTTTCTAGTACCTTAAGGGCGATTCTAGTTGGTCAATCTTAAGGCGGATCCGGACGTGCTGTGGACTATCTACGGAGGGACGACACTTGGAGTCCTAAAGACTTGTTCTTGTTCGGTTCGGGCGCAGCTAGGGAGGGCACGCAACAAAGAGTATGCATCTAAATTATGCTATATGATTATGTGTAAATAATATGTTGTCCTGGGTTAATGGTTGTTTCCGCATGATCTATGTAATGTCATATGTATCATAACCTAACAGTGGTATCACGAGCCCCTTATTATTTTCATAATCTAAATTGCATGAACATGGTTAAATATTACAAATTTGCAAGAATTAAAAGGGGTGATTAATTTTCGTAATTGTTAATTAATTGCAAATTGCGTTTATTTAATTATACGTACGCAGTTTTTCGGCAGTTTCTTCGTTACTCATCCGAATTGAGTGATTTTTGTGTCAATTCCGCATGTAAAAGGCATTCTAAAATTTTGACAAAAACAATATTTTTCTGCCGAACCCAGAATTCTCAAATTCGAAGCCTAACTATGACTTTTCGAAGGTTTTAGTTTTTCGAATGCAAAATTTCGTAAATTTAAGATGTTAAATTAAATATTTGCGATTCTTGTTGATAAATCTTGAATTTTTGATTGACCTACTGCATATGTTTAACAAGTTTGAATGCCTAGTCTTGTTAATTATGCAATCTAATTTGTAATTATGATTAATTTGTTGAAAATTAGAATAATTTAGAATTAATTTGATTTTCATAATTAATTGTAATTTAATTAGAAACCTATGATTAAAAACCACCATAAAAATTGTAAATTTATGATAAATTTTAAATTTTTATGACCTAGACTTGAATCCATAACAATCGGAAATCAATTGGATAATAAATTTTCGATTTTTCGCCCTAAAATTATGAAATTAATATTATTTATTAATTTGTCATTAATTTTAAATATAAATTTTAAATTTTTATGCGATTCGTTCATAAAACTTGCACGCACGAAGCAATGGACGCTTCGTGTTACCCTTAAGGGGTGTTGTATAATGCGGGCATGCGACGACGAGCAAGGGAGCTCGTCGCCCGTGCGGCACGAATGCAATAAGCAAGGGCGTAGTGCACGAGCACAAGGCAGCAGCCCTGCCTTGTGTCGTGTGCCACGAGCAATGGACGAATGGGCATGGGCGAAGGGCGAGCCAAGGCAGTCGCGTGTGGGCAGCAAGCGAGCTGCGCCACAACGCGCGCTGCCTCGCACAAGAGCGCGCAGCCTCGCGCGCAGCGAGCGCAAGCTCGCGTGCCACGAGCGTTGCGCCCAGCATTGCTCGCGCGCACAACGAGCGAGGACTCGCGCGCACAGCCAGCATTTCTCGCGCGCACAGCGAGCGATGTCGCCCGCCCAGCGAGCGATGTCGCGCGCCCAGCGAGCGATGGATCGCGCGCCCAGCGAGCGATGTCGCGCGCCCAGCGAGCGATGTCGCGCGCCCAGCGAGCGATGTCGCGCGCGCACTGCGAGCGATAGCTCGCGTGCGATGAGCGCTGGCGCGCGCAGCGAGCACCAATGCGTGCGGAGGCTTGCGATGGGGATGCAGCAGCTATGCGACGAGCGCATGGGCTGCGCGCACATGGCCAGCAATGGTTGTGTGCGTGCGGCCCATGGGCGTGCAACGCGTAGGGTGTTTGCGTTACGATTAAAGATCGTTTTGAATGTTTAATTTGAAAATTTCAGTTCACGTAATTTTAACTAATTTTAAAATTAATAATTTAAATTATTTTCTTGGATTTTAATTTTGAATATTGTAATTATAATAAATGTTATTTATTCTAATTATTTTACTAAAATTAAAATCATGAATTAATTTAAATACGACTGAAATTAAATTAAACTTTTTGGATTCAATTATAAATTGATATGAGCTTTAAATTTTAATTAAATTTGTATGTTTCCAGTTGGACTAGAAATACATTTTTATGTTTAAAATTAGTAAAGCATATAAATTTATTGGTTTAAGTGGGAGCGCTTTTAGTCATAAACTCTTGATTAGGTCTACAAATCCTTAAGGTTAAAACAACTTGATTAGAATTAATAAGGACTGAATAATTGGTAGATTATTGGTGCCCTTGATTAATTGCTGCAAATGTTTACGTGATGCATAATGTGTTTTACTAACCAGCTATGTGGGCCATTCATGATAATGAATGGGTGAATGGTATATATTGTATATGTACTGTTTTGCAGGTTATGAAGTGACTAGTATGGCCCAAATAGGATAGAAAATATGGTCTGCGTACCATTAATTTGAATGTAATTGGTCTAAAGTACCAAAGTTATTTTTTAATTCAAATATGGTCTGCGTACCATCAAATAGTTGTAATTAGTTATAGCTTATCCTATTTGAAGAAAATGGTGCCTCCCACGGAGATTTTCAAAGACGGACTTTGAAGTCAAAGCTTCAAGATGAAGTCGGGCCATACTAGATCACAAATATCTTATGCATATTTTAAGTTATTTATTGCTTTTAAATATGTCTTAAAATGCATGAGATCAAAAGCTTGATTATGTTGCATGATTAAGGATTTTAGTTCACTTAAAATCTAACCAACATAGTAAGAGCCTTAAGTTCCAAACTTAAAAATTGAGTTAAAAGGTGCCATGCCAAAATATACACTTGCTTGGATATCCTTTACATCAATCTAGTAATAGTTTTCGCTCAGCGAGGTGTTACTTATTGGTCCTAAAGGGGCAAGGTACACAAATAATTGTGAGTACATGTTAGTTTTGGTGAAACTCAACGATATAAGTAAGGAGTCCTTTTATGTCGTGGTAAATTCGATAGGTTTACCTAATAAGTTCTTAGACGTACCTATCAACCAAGAATAGTTTCTAGACTATTAGCAAAAGGCTTTTGCTTACCTAAGATGTTCTAGGATTAAGTCGACAAACTGTGCTTAGTTCTTCAATGATTTTAGGATCTTGGAATCATTTTATTCACACCTGCCGGAACACATAATTTGAATAAAATGCTTAATAAACATTGAATTATGCATGTATGCTAGAATTTAAGTTTATTAAGAGAAACTGTGAATGGTTATTTATTTGTTTATTCTTTTCAATTGTAGTTTTAATATGGCAAACAACAATCAAAACATCATCATGGGTTCTGAGCTTATGGTCAAGCTGAACCTGGCAAATTTTCTTGAATGGGAAGCTAAGCTAGTTGAAATAGTCAAACTCAATCGACTTGAGTATGTACTGTCTCATCCCATGCCAAGCTACTATGCCAGAGACATGACCCCTGAGAGATTTTACGCCTGGGATGCGGATCTCAAAAAGGTTATGAGTCTCATGCTGAACAATATCCCTGATGATTGGGCTAAAAGGTTTGTAGCCTATGAACCTTTTACGCTCATCAAGAATCTGAGGGATATCTGTCGTGGAAGCACGGAGGACAGGGACCTGAACGTCCATGAGTTGATTGAATCAATGTCTGGTCTAAAGGTTAGTTCTCCCAACAAGTGTTATAGGATGGAAGTCCAAGAAACACATGTTCAGCTCCTTCGCACTAAACAGAGGGTAGGCGTCCCACTGAGGTTCCATGTGGATCTTATGCATTCATACTTTGATCGCCTAAGTCTACTAGGAACACCAATAAGCGAAAGGATGGCAGTCTCTATCTTGCTCAATTCACTACACAGTGGGTTTGGTCGCTTCAAGCAACTATACCTAAGTGAACCAAGAGAAGAAACAGTTGCAGAATTTGTTCACCTTGTCAGAAAGGCTGAAATAGTACTAGACTGTGAAGCCAAAGATTTACTCAAGGCTAGAAGGAGACCGTTCAAGAAAGGTGGAAAGTCCAAGGGCAATGTTAAATCAAAGCAGGACAAGTCCACATCAAGCTGTCTTTATTGTGATGGAATAGGCCATTACAAAAGAGAATGTCCAAAGCTAAAGGAAGATCAGAAGAACGGAACAGTCGTTCCATCTTCAGGTATTTTCGTTATAGACTGTATACTTGCTAATTCAACTTCTTGGGTATTAGATACAGGTTGTGGCTCACACTTATGTTCCAATCCACAGGGACTAAGAAGAAGTAGAAAGTTAAGCAAGGGTGAAGTCGACCTACGAGTGAGAAATGGAGCACGGATTGCTGCATTAGCTGTAGGAACTTACTATTTGTCGTTGCCCTCCGGGCTAGTTTTGGAACTGGAAGAATGTTTCCATGTTCCAAGTCTTACTAAAAACATCATTTCAGTTTCTTGCTTAGATGCTAAGGGATTTTCCTTTTTAATAAAAGACAATAGTTGTTCGTTTTATTTTAAAGAGATGTTTTATGGATCTGCTAGATTAGTCAATGGACTTTATTTATTAGATCACGACAAACAAGTATATAACATAAATACCAAAAAGGCCAAAAAGAATGATTCAGATCTCACCTATCTGTGGCATTGTCGATTAGGCCATATAAACTTGAAACGCTTAGAAAGACTTCAAAAGGAAGGAATTCTAGAACCATTTGACTTAGAGGATTATGGTAAATGCGAATCACGTTTACTTGGCAAAATGACAAAGCAACCTTTCTCTAAAGTTGGAGAAAGAGCAAGTGAACTATTGGGTTTAATCCATACAGATGTATGTGGACCAATGAGTACAAATGCTAGAGGTGGTTTCAGCTACTTTATCACTTTCACTGATGACTTCAGTAGGTATGGTTATGTCTACCTAATGAAGCATAAGTCTGAATCCTTTGACAAATTCAAGGAATTTCAGAGTGAAGTAGAGAATCAATTAGGCAAGAAGATTAAGGCACTGCGGTCTGATAGAGGCGGTGAATATCTGAGCTATGAATTTGATGACCATCTGAAAGAATGTGGAATTCTATCAGAGTTGACTCCTCCTGGAACACCACAATGGAACGGTGTGTCGGAACGGAGGAACAGAACCTTGCTAGACATGGTCAGGTCAATGATGGGTCAGGCCGAACTTCCATTAGAATTTTGGGGACATGCACTAAATACAGCTGCACTCACTATAAATAGAGCTCCGTCTAAAGCTGTCGAAAAGACTCCATACGAATTATGGTTTGGAAAGCCTCCAAATGTGTCTTTTCTTAAGATTTGGGGATGTGAAGTATACGTCAAACGATTAATTTCAGACAAACTTCATCCAAAATCTGACAAATGTATCCTTGTGGGCTATCCAAAGGAAACAAAGGGGTATTACTTCTACAATACATCTGAGAACAAAGTGTTTGTTGCTCGAGATGGTGTCTTTTTGGAGAAGGATCACATTTCCAAAATGACAAGTGGGAGAAAAGTAGACCTCGAAGAAATTCGAGTCGAACAACAAACTCTAGAGAATGCTCAAGATGACATTCAGGATGAAACTCAGAGATCTTTAGAAGAATCTGGTGAGAATCATGGTCAATCTAGAAATGTTACCCCGCGTAGATCGCAAAGATATAGATCTCAACCGGAAAGGTACTTAGGTATTTTGACGAACGAGAGCTATGACGTTCTATTACTTGAAAGTGATGAACCTGCGACTTACAAGCAAGCTATGACGAGCCCTAGCTCCAAACAATGGCAAGAAGCCATGCAATCTGAATTAGACTCCATGTCTGAAAACCAAGTATGGGATTTGGTCGATTTGCCAGATGGCTACCAAGCCATTGGAAGCAAATGGGTTTTCAAACTGAAAAAGAACAAGGATGGGAAACTTGAAGTTTTCAAAGCTAGATTGGTCGCAAAAGGTTACAGGCAAGTCCACGGTGTGGATTACGATGAAACCTTTTCACCAGTTGCAATGCTAAAGTCTATTCGAATAATGTTAGCAATCGCTGCATATTACGATTACGAAATATGGCAGATGGATGTCAAAACTGCTTTCTTAAACGGCGTTTTAACAGAAACTGTGTTTATGACACAGCCTGAAGGTTTTGAGGATCCAAAGAATGCTAAAAAGGTATGCAAGCTAAAGAAGTCAATCTACGGATTGAAGCAGGCATCCAGGAGCTGGAATATACGTTTTGATGAAGCAGTCAGTGACTTTGGTTTCATCAAGAACGCGGACGAATCTTGTGTATACAAGAAGGTCAGTGGGAGCAAAATTGCTTTCCTAGTATTATATGTCGACGACATATTGCTTATCGGAAATGACATTCCTATGTTGAACTCTGTCAAGATTTGGCTTGGGAAATGTTTTTCGATGAAGGATCTAGGAGAAGCACAGTACATATTGGGCATCAAGATTTACAGAGATAGATCTAAAAAGATGATTGGACTTAGTCAAAGCACTTATATCAATAAGGTGCTTGATAGGTTCAAGATGGCGGACTCCAAGCGAGGCTACCTACCCATGTCTCATGGAATGACTCTAAGCAAGACTCAGTGCCCAAAAACACTTGATGAGCGTAGACGAATGAATGGGATTCCATATGCATCATTGATTGGTTCAATAATGTATGCTATGATATGTACACGCCCGGATGTTGCGTACGCACTCAGTGCTACCAGCAGATACCAGTCAGACCCAGGAGAGGCGCATTGGACTGCTGCCAAGAATATTCTGAAGTACCTGAAAAGGCACAAAGATGACTTCCTGGTCTATGGTGGAGATGATGAATTAATTGTTAAAGGCTATACGGACGCAAGTTTCCAAACCGACAAAGATGATTTCAGATCACAGTCTGGGTTTGTCTTCTGCCTCAATGGAGGAGCAGTAAGCTGGAAAAGTGCTAAGCAAAGCACCATTGCGGATTCTACAACTGAAGCGGAGTACATTGCTGCACATGAAGCAGCAAAGGAAGCTATATGGCTAAGGAAGTTCATAGGAGAACTTGGTGTAGTCCCCTCCATTAAAGGACCAATAGCCCTGTATTGTGATAATAACGGAGCTATTGCACAGGCAAAAGAGCCTAGACACCACCAGAGAGTCAATCATGTACTTCGTAGATTTCACCTTCTACGAGAGTTCGTTGAAAGAAAAGAAGTCGAGATAAGCAAAATTGGAACTGATGACAACATATCAGATCCATTAACTAAACCTCTGCCGCAGGCGAAGCACAACTCGCACACTGCAGCTATGGGAATCAAGCATATTGGAGAATGGCTTTGATGTCTCTGTTTAATGTTTTAAAGTTTTAGAGTTTAAATCTTTGTAAAACATTATTGGTTAATCATTCACAATAAATGAAATGAATTCATTTTTCCATTTAATTTGTGGTTTATTAAATGATGAGTCCCTTCAATTTGACGATATATTCAAGATAGACTGTCAGGACCAGTCCTGTGACTAAGAAATGTCTATCAAGTGAACTTGAATGTCAAAGGTTGAAAATGGTCCCTAGTCGGAGTTTTCTATAAAATTGGACGCATAGAAAACGTTAGACGACTAGAATGCAAGATGACTAGTAGTTCTGTTTCTTGAACTATGTGGACATGGCAATGTCATAATCATTTGCATAGATACTTACTTTGGGAAGACTAGTATCGGACAAGACCTATGAAACTTTACTGTAAGAGATGAAAGTCTGTCATAAGTAAATTTCATTAAATTATTAGACACTAAATCCTCAATACCTGAGTGATTTGAGATTACTTGTTTGAGAACTGGTTGCTTTGACGTTGACCAACCGTCGCACCGTAAAAGGAGGCTATAAAGGCAACGCTCAGGTAATCACCTATCAAACGAAGTCTAATCTCAAGATCGCAAGATTGGGATTGTCCTCCCATAAATCGGGATGAGATGCTTAAAAGTTGTACAAGGCCACTCGGAGAGCTAGAAACTGTGAAATGCATGGCCGTGCTCGGATGAATCATAGGCTATGATTATCTTTTTATTTAATCAGTTGAACTCTGAAACCGAGGAACACCTCTGGACGTAGTAAGGATGACAACTCTTACCTTATGTTCAAGAGCAAGCATCGAGCGACAAAGGAATTAGGAAATGCACACTTGTCCCTAAGGACAAGTGGGAGACTGAAGGAAATAATGCCCTTGGTCCAAGTATGCATTCTATGTTAAGTCTAATAATGCGGTTCAGTATTAATTAAACAAGTTAATAATTCAGTGAGATCAAGTGAGCTGAATGCCTAGCTAGAGGCCGCTTCAGTTCAAGTGGAATTAATGATATTAATCCACAGCTTACTCTTGACTGAACCCGTAGGGTCACACAAATAGTACGTAAACGGATCAAGTATTTAATGGCATTAAATACTCCATCTATGAATATTCGGAACCGACGGATCTTGGTTTTAGTGGGAGCTAAGATCGTCACAGGCAAGAAATGAATACTCCGGAAACGATGATATTGCCGGAAACGGAAATATGGATCGTATCGGAAATATAAATATTATCCAAGTCGTAGATGTTGCCGGAAACGGAAACATGGTACGTATCGGAAAATATTATCGGAAATGGAAATATTGCCAGAATCGGAAATATTGCCGGAAACGGAAATATTGTCAGAATCGGAAATATTACCGGAATCGGAAAATAATTCCGGAAACGGAAATATTAAATATTTGTTCGAAACGGAAATTAATTCCGGAATCGGAAATATTAAATATTGTTCGTATCGGAAATGAATTCCGGAATCGGAAAATTTAATCGGAAGCGCATCGTACGAATAAGCATCGGACGAGGTTTGCCGGACGAGGCCCAGCACGAAGCCAGGCCATCGCCCAGCAAGCCAAGCGCGCCGCACAAACAGCCACGCCAGGCCCAGCGCAAGGCCAGGCCCAGCAGGCTGCGCAGCGCGCACAGCGCGCACAGCACGCGCAGCGCGCAGCGCGCGCGGGCGCTGCGTGGGCTGCTGCTCGCGCGCACGCATGGGGGCCCATCGTGGCTGCCGTGCGTGTGTGTGCAAGTGTTTGTGTTCGTGCACGTTTCCTAAAACATGCAGAGTTCGGTTAATGATTAAATTCCTAATTCTATTTGATAAATTAATTAAATTAGAGTTCTTGTAGGATTCTAGGTTTAATTAATTTGTATCTGAATAGGATTTCGATTCCCTTTCCATACCCCTATAAATATGAGGCTAGGGCTCACAATTTATAAGAAGTTTCAAAGTATTCAAAAGTGAGTTTTTGAGAGAAAATTAAAACACACATCTTGCTCATAAAAGTGCCGAAATTTTCTAGTACCTTAAGGGCGATTCTAGTTGGTCAATCTTAAGGCGGATCCGGACGTGCTGTGGACTATCTACGGAGGGACGACACTTGGAGTCCTAAAGACTTGTTCTTGTTCGGTTCGGGCGCAGCTAGGGAGGGCACGCAACAAAGAGTATGCATCTAAATTATGCTATATGATTATGTGTAAATAATATGTTGTCCTGGGTTAATGGTTGTTTCCGCATGATCTATGTAATGTCATATGTATCATAACCTAACACAGATGACACCCAACAGAGTGAGCATGCGTCCTCGTATGATCTCGAGCCGTCGTGAACCAACTTATCATATCCAACAGGGATTGAATAACTTGACGTTGAGACACATGAGCACTCCCTTCTGTGACGACATAATGAACGCCCCGAAAGAGCCTAAAGTCAAAACTCCCACCATTGAAGCTTATGACGGTACCACCGACTCAGACATGCATCTAGTTGCATACCGTCACCACATGTATGTTCAAGGAACCAATGAGGCCACATGGTGCAAATATTTCCCAGCCACCCTTAAAGGAGTGGCGTCCAAATGGTTTGAACGACTGCCCCCAGGGTCAATTGCTTCCTTTAACGAGCTACAAACCTTGATCTCCACCAGGTTCATGGCATACAAGGAAGAAAGGAAAACAAGCATGCCCTTGGGACGCATTCAACAAGGAAAAGATGAGTATTTGCGAAGCTATGTCAAGTGCTTCAATCTAGAAGCCGGACAGATCCCAGATCTTCCCAATGGCGTCTCTTTCGATAATTTTATCAGAGGATTGAAGAAAGGGTCATTCAAGTTTAACTTGGTTAAGAAAAGTGTCCGGACGATGGCTGAAGTCTTGGACGAGGCCGAAGCCTTTATTCATGAATTAGAAATATGCAGTGCATCCAAGGATGGAAAGGCCGGCGAAGCGACGGACTCCTCAGGGAAGAAAGAGAAGATAGACAGGAAAGTCCCACGAGTAAACGCTACTTGGGCTCTTTCGAAAGAACATGATACCAATTCTCCCGGGCAGAAGAGAGGACACCCACAAGAGAGAGAATATTTCGAATACAATACATACCTCCTCACAATCCTAGTGGACGTCGGGACCAGGTTCGACCTTGAACGACCTTTCCCCATGAAATCGCCTGCTGAGAGTCGAGATCCTAAGCTGTATTGCTAGTTCCACGAAGATATAGGACATGACACCAAGGATTGCAGGAGCCTGAAGAGAGCCCTGGACGGCCTAGCCTCCAAGGGGCACCTAAAAAACTACTTGCAAAGAAGCACTCACGCCACGGGAAAAATCATTACAAGAAAAACAAGTCACCTGTCTCAGCTACAGAAGGAAATCACAGCGGAGGAGGATTTGTAGCCGTCATATCAGGAGGACCAGCAGTTGGAGGGCCCACCATGAGGGGACAAAAAGATTATGCCCGCCGTCTAGGTCAGGTAATGTTATCGGGGAAATCACCAGTGGACCCATTCCCTCGGATAGAAATATGTGAATCGGACGGTGGACGTGTAGCCACCCCGCATGACGACCCTCTCGTGGTCGAGATCAAAATCTCTAACATGAGGGTAAAACGCATCTTGATAGATACAGGAAGTTCATCTGATATAATGAGCATGGAGTTCCTAAGCCGCCTAGCTCATGACCCTAAAACCATAGAGAGCATCCACTACCCTATCATTGGCTTTGGAGGAAGCATCATACATCTAGTGGGCGTCATCAACTTGCCAGTTCGGATTGGAGGGCAGAATGATGGGGGTAGAGTTCCTAATCGTCAAAGATTTGACGGCGTACAATGTTATTTTGGGACGTCCCACCTTGAACAAGATTAAGGTAGTGATCGTCACCCATCTCATGCTCCTGAAGTATGTGTGTGACGATGGGGCAATAAGGACTATACACGGAGATCAACAGCAAGCAAGAGACTGCTACCGCACAACTCTTAACCCATCAGCATGGAGGAAAGACCCGGTCGGGACCAAAGGCAAAAGGAAATATGAAGAAGAACCACCAACTGCCAGCGAGAGTATCCCAGTTAAAATAAAGAAAAGTGGCTGAAGAGTAGAATATCAATAGACTAGTCAGAGTACTTTATGTAATATGAGCCTACAAAACGGCCTAGCAATTGTGTAAGAGCCAACAAAACGGCCTGTAATGCGCGCCTACAAAACGGCCAACCTACTTTCGCTGTTTAGCTAAATATTAACTTTATGATAATATTCCTCCTATCAAAACTCTGATAATCTTAAGGCCCAATAAAGCCACTCATCGATTGGAGAACTCAAAATCATATAACAAACACAAGAAAGTGACTCAACCAAAGAAGTCACTCCACATTGATGACCTCCAACTCGGCGGCGTCACAAGTGGCTAATTGAACGACGACCTTAGAAGTATCCTAAATTAATTAGCAATATTAAAGACGTGAAAACGCAAAAACGACTCAACAAAGAAGTCATTCAATATAGACGCCTTCTCCTTTGATGGCGTCACAAAAGACTAATCGGTTGACGGCCTGAGGAGTGGCCTAGATTAGCGCCCCAAATTAGCCTGATCACCTAAAACACTGGGGTAACCGTCCACAATTGGGCAAGAAAGCATGTTCCTGAAAAAGTCAGTATAAAACTGAAATGGAATAAAAACATAAGTGCACAGAAGGCACAAAACATTCATACATGCGCACAAGTGTAGACACCTACTTTTGTCCCCATTCCCGCAAGGGAAACGTTCGATGATGAAAGCATAAAAACTCCACTTGACAACGCATCTCCTATAAAATAAACGAATCTCGATTCCCCATTTCATTTCACCCGAAACCTGCTATTTATGGAAACCTACTAAAAATAGTAACTGCCGTAAAAGGTAGCTTCTAAAAGTGGCAAATCATAAAAGATAGAAACCTGTCAGAATTAGGTGTTGCATTCCAACATAAATCCTAAATGAGATAGAAAACTGCGAGAATCCTATTCCTAATATGATTCGGAAATAAGAGTTACGTATTAATTAAAATCCTAACGAGCCTAGAGTTCGTAACGGGCCCAGACGCATTCCGTCATAAAATTGATACGCGCTAAAAGACTCGAATTAATCTCAAACTCTACTGATTTCAGGAATCCGAATCTGACTAAAGAAAACAGCCCAGACCCTATTTTCAACGCCTGGCTCTGGGCACTGAAAATACCTGGGTACGTGTTTTTTCCTAATTCTTTGTGGATTAGAACTCTGCAATTCTATCTTTCCACGAACTCTTCCCTATAAATAGGCCCCTAAATTCGACGTGAAAGGAACACACAACAACACACAATTATATTCTGAGTATTGACTCCAACCCTTAGCCTAAGCCTCTCGCTGCAAAACTGTTCACGCGTTCTGTCGCAATCGATCCATAAATCGAACAGAACGTATCCTGTCCCATAATCGAGATTCGTTAAATAAAAAGGAGAAATAGCAAAGTCAAAGTGGTTAGTTTTCTGAGAACCGTGACGCACCTCTCAAGGGTGCGTCGTAATGTGTCCCTTTTCGATGATTTAACTGCTTTCCTCACCCTTTTTATGAACTGTTAAACTAACCTAATCTGATTGTTCTATCACGCCTAACAAATATAATATTTTTGGGGAAATCGGATTATCATGCTAGGTCCCTTTATGCTATTTAAATCAGATAATCACGATCGAATTAGTATTATATGTTGCATATTGCTAAAATCAACTCAGATTAGTTTAATAGTTAACGTATGTCCCTTCAATTATTTATGCTGAGCTAGTAAGGATATCCTGCCTCTTGAGTTATCGACGAGCGAATTACTCCTCTCGGTAGTTACAGTCCCCCGAACCCTCAATCTCTACCTTGCGGGTGTATATTGAGAGATCCCCACACCAGGGATCACAAGGGAACCTACGGCCATCGTGGTCAAACATAATTGCACTCCCTTTATGTCACGATAACCGGGTTTTGTCAGTTTTTCTCATTGTCGTTAAAAACTGAATGGCGACTCCTATATTACTAGTCAATTGGGTGTATACTCACATGAAATCCAATTACACTTGATTGAATAAAAAGAATCGTCACACCCACGAGGGACGAGGTCACGCATTAGCCTCGCGCTTTTTCGACCCCCTCACAACAAGGCGCAACAAACCCAAATAAAATATGATGCCCAAAGGCATCAATGTTATTACAAGCGCCTACAGCGCCACAGAAATCAGCAGATAAAAACAGCAGCCTACGGATGAGGGGTCGTCGAGCTTCCGTCCTAGACGTCTTGATCTTCGGGAGAGTTTACCTCCTCTTCCTCCGCGTCCTCATCCTCTCCCTCACTAAAAAACTCAAGGGGATCAAGCTCAAGGCGCTGAGTGGCCGAGACGACCATCTGGTAAGAAATTCGGCGTCTAAACTAGGAAAAATCTTTACCATCCATGGACTGGTCCCAAGCCCGCCGAGCACTCTCCAGAATGGCCTCCTCCCTAAGCTTGAAGGAACTGGCGGCTTCCCCCTGAATAGTTTCAATCTCATCTTGGGTGGACTTGAGCTTCTTCTCCAGGGCGTCCACTTTAGAAGAGAAGTTGGTAACCCGCTCTGAGACCGCATCATACCAAGTCCTAAGAGCAGTCAGCTTCTCCTCATGCTCCAACATCTTCTTCTCATTATCCTGAGCATCTTCCTCAGCCTTTTTCAGAGCAGCCGTCTCCGACCTAACCTGGACATCCGCGTCCTCATTGATCATTCTTGCCAGTTTCTCAGCGTACTACTCATGATTCTCAATCTGGTCCTTGTGGTTCAACATCTCTTGGTTCATGTCAAAGCGGTACTGTCTACCCTCGGACAACGGATGAAGAGCTGCCAAGAACCAAAACAGGTTTAATTCACTCCAAAACATTAGGAGAGGAACTAAAGAGAGTGTAAAAACAAAATTAAGAAAATGCTCACGTCAAGTACGAGGGACTGCAGGGCTCCAAAGTACCCCTGGTCAATTCCAGGCAGAGAGTTTACATACTCCTTCGGAATAGCATCATAGACGATAGAAAGGATCCTGTCATTTTCCTCCGAGCTAAACCCGCCAGATGGGGGAATATGCGCCACCTCGACCCGTCTCAACCGCTCGAAGATATCAACTGAGCCAACATCCATACATCAATCAAAATACTAAACCACTGAGTTGTCAAGCCGTCCTAAGTATTAAGGAACTTACCAGTCGACGAAGCAGGCGGAGGCATCGACGCGTCCCAAGCATGAAAAGGGTCTCTGGACTCCCTGCTCTCCCTCTCTTTAGACGAGGAAGCAGCAACACGGCCAACATCTGCAGCCACGCCAGATGCACCAGCTTAACCAGTAGCAGTCCCAGTAGCAGCCGCCTTGGCTGCTGAACCACCCTAATCTGCACCCTGGGAGACGCCTCCTTTGGTACATGAGGAAGGTTCGCCATTTGTGGAACAGAAGCTCCCTCTCCCCCAGCTAGAGTGGCTGATGGCTTCATTCCTGACGGCTTCACCGCAGCATCAGTACTTCTCAGCTTCTTGAAGAAGGGCCGCTTGGGCTTAGGGGCTACTAACGAAGGGGCAGGACGCTTCCCCGTAACCGATGAAGTAGGCACCTGAAAATGAAAAGGTGAAAAGTCGGCATAGACTTTGAAGACTCTAGAAACGCGTCCAACTGAATAAAATGTACCACGGCTTTGAAGACGTCGTCCGTGTACACCCGGGATAACCAGGTAGGCATATCCACTAATCCCTTGTCTTCTGGGGACAGACGACTCATAGCG
Source organism: Spinacia oleracea (assembly GCF_020520425.1). Taxonomy (NCBI): domain Eukaryota; kingdom Viridiplantae; phylum Streptophyta; class Magnoliopsida; order Caryophyllales; family Amaranthaceae; genus Spinacia; species Spinacia oleracea. The sequence continues at coordinate 100,701,997 of NC_079491.1, read as the reverse complement.
GAATCTACACAAGCCAAGGGGATCAGTGTAGAACAAGAAAAACAAGGTTATTAACGAAAAACAAACGCAATACTACCTCTATGTAAATAAGGGCAGAGACCAACGGCCGCAAGAAATACCATGTTGGTGAACTGTCCCACATGGGGAAGACAACTATTAGGCACCCACGCGTGACTCTTTTTAGACAGCCGATACATTTCGGCCTTAAATAAAGGCTTTATGAGCCTCCACTCCTTTGAAATAACGCGAGGATAGATGTCAGTTTTAGACAAGAAGCGAGGCCGGTAATTCCAGCGAGAAAGACGCTTTGAGAGAGAAAGGTCCTCCATTCGGATAATAGACCATTTGGTCCTCCACCATACCCAGCTAGAAGACTTACCAACCACTGTCTTATAACCCCGCCGACTATACAGGGTAAACTACCCCTGGGGAGAACAAGAAGAAGGAGCGATATCTACAAGTCTAACAAAAGAAGAAAAGGAAGGGGTGACGTCACTCAATGCACATTTGGCAATATAGCTGTAGACACCTACTTTTGTCCCCATTCCCCGAAAGGGAAGGTTCGATGATGAGAACATAAATCTCCACTTGGCAACGCATCTCCTATAAAATAACGAATCTCAATCACCCTTTCATTTCAGCCAAAGCTTCCATTTATAGAAACCTGCTAAAAATAGTAGCTGCCGTAAAAGGTAATTGCTAAAAGTAGTAAGAATAAAAAGATAGAAACCTGTCAGAAATAGGTGTTGCACTCCAACATAAATCCTAAAAGAGATAGAAATTGTAAAAGGAATTTTATTCCTATCGCAATTCGATAAAAGAGTTAACGTATTAATTAAACTCATAACGAACCTAGAGTTCGTAAAGGGCCCAGACGCATTCCGTCGTAAATTGATACGCACCAAATAACTCGGATTAAGTCTTTTAATGGAATCCGTACTCTAGAGTCCAATCTGACAAAGAATTCTGCCCAGATCCTATTTTCAACGCCCAGCCCTGGGCGCCGAAATCTTTGACGCCCAGTGTTGGGCGCCGAAAACACCTGGGACGGATTCTTTTCCTAATCCGTTTCGTATTCATATTCCTGAAAATCTATATTTCTACGCCACGTTTTCCTATAAATAGACCCCTAAAGCCGACGTGAAAAGAACACACAACACACAATTCATAATCTGAGTATTGACTCCAACCCTAAGCCTAAGCCTCACGCTGCAAAATTGATCCCGCGTTCTATCGCAATCGACCCAAAAGTCGAACAGAACGTATCCTGTCCCTTGTAGCTGATGAATTAAGACTAAATACTGGAATACTGCTCAGAAACCCGAGATTCGTTAAATAACAGGAGAAATAGCAAAGTCAAGTGGTTAGTTTTCTGAGAACCATGACGCACCTCTCAAGGGTGCTTCGTAATGTGTCCCTTCGCATGATTAAATCGCTTTCATCACCCTTTTATAAAACTGTTAAACTATTAATTCGATTGTTCTATCACGCCTAATAAAGATAATACCTTGGACAATCGAACTATCATGCTAGGTACCTTAAATCAATCTAAATAAGATAATCACGATCGATTTAGTATTATGTGTTGCATATTGCTAAAATCAATTCAGAATAGTTTAAAAGTTTAACGCATGTCCCTTCAATTATTTATGCTGAGCTAGTAAGGATAACCTGCCTCTGGAGTTATCGATGAGCACTCCTCTCGGTAGTTACAGTCCCCCGAACTCTCAATCTCCGCCCTGCGGGTGTACGTTGAGCGATCCCCACACCAGGGATCACAAGGGAACCTATGGCCGTCATGGTCGAACATAGTTGCACTCCCTTTATGTCACGATAACCGGGTTTTGTCAGTTTTTCTCATTGTCGTTAAAAACTGAATGGCGACTCCTATATTACTAGTCGATTGGGTGTAAACTCACAGGAAATCTAACTACACTTGATCTGACAACGTCACGCCCACGAGGGACGAGGTCATGCATTAGCCTCGTGCTTTTTCGACCCCCTCACAATAGCCAAAAACGTTCGCCCAAGAATTAGGGGTCAGCTGGGCCAGGCCAATATCAAAACCATCCAAAATGTCCATTACAAAAGGGTGCAAGGGAAACCTAAGGCCCAATCGGAAGGCGGTCGTATAGACAGCAACCTCTCCCAAAGTAAGAAGATCTACATTACTATGAGGACGAGGACATCTAAAACTAAAACCACGAGGCAAGAGCAAGAAATGCTCAAAGTCACGTCCTTGCTCCTTTAGGTACCTCAACCATTTCCTGCTTGGGAGGATGTCACAAGGAAACAAGTCCACGTCCTCCTTTCCGCGAACCATGGGAGGAAGATTTTTGACAAACTCCTCGTCCGAAGAACTGGAAGAGTCATCTTCGAAATCCTCACGTGGGATACGAGGAAGGCAAGCCACACTCTTTCTCCTCCTTGCAGAACGAGCCGCCCTGGAGCCCACGTCTCTTGAATGATGTGAAGAACTAACTCCTCCCCTATTTCCATGGGACGGGTTCGAAAAAGGAACCATGTTGTCCCTCTCTCGTGGTGCTGCCCATGCGCCCACATTGGTCGTTTGTTTAATACGTGCCATGCCGCCCTGCATAAGGAACAGGACGTTCGACTTAAGAAAAGATGAAAAAGCAAAGAGCGGGTACGCCATCCAGATACAAGAGAAGCGACGACTGACAGGACGTCTCCCTAAGAAATAGAAGCATCAAAAGAAAATTTTTAAATACATGCATAACTGAAGAAAGAGAAAACTAACAAGAACGCTTACCAATAAGTGATCAAACTGCTAAACCTATCAGGCAAAATCGTCCAACCTCCAAGAACAACGAACGAGGAATCCAAGAACACCCAATGCAAGCACAAGAAGATCTTCGAAATGAAATCGCTTTCTCTCTCTAAAATTCTCTTTGAAATAACAAAAGGAAAATGATAGAAAATAAAATATTTCTGGAGGTTTTAAAGGAGAAACCAGGCTCTGAAAAGCAACCACACGTGGCACTCCACCAGGTCCAGAAGACTACCCCACATGGGCGAGAGGCACCCTCCTTGAGGGGCAAATGATGTGGCCTAAACTAAAGATTGCCACATGGCTTTACTATGATAGCCCAAAGAGGAGGCCCAAAGGCCCTCCAGCACGCATACGTCGAATCCATACAGAGCCAATACCCGCACCCAGATCCAAGACCCATCACTTAGGCCCATGAGAAATTGTTAGGTTTGCTTGAGTAATGGAAGAGAGATTACTCTTGATTTGTTTGAAGTGGCCACGAGAGGGATTGGCATATGTTGAAGTAAGGATATCCCTTGCTTCCTTAGCGGTTCCAGTTTGGGATACCAGAGGGACAAGATTTTGACTTAGGGAGCCAACGAGGGAACCAAACACAAGCTGGTCTTGACAGAACCAATGGAGGGCAGTCGGGTTCACTGTAGAAATTCCATCAGAGTTGGTGATCGAGGTGGGAGGACAAGGTTAAGAACCATCGACATACTTGTATAGGTCATATCCCAAGAGTGTAGCCTTAAGTTGTGTCTTCCATGCGACATAGTTGGTGGGAATGAGCTTGATGACATTATAAAGATGAACAATGGTGAAAGGCTTGGTAGGGTCATAGGTATTTGGGATGAGGGTTTGATATATCAGAGGTCGTCATGGTGAACAAGAAAGGATGAAAATATACTTTGGAGAATTAGATCATAAAAATCTGATGCCATATAAATGTTGAGAAGGTTAGATTATATCTATTGAATGTGTAGAGCCTTTAAAATAGGCTAAGCTAGGTTACAATGTTTACAAAACCATGCTATATATTAACTACTCTGATAAGATAAATATTAACTAAGTATTATATAGAAAGATAAATACAAATACTAAGTCAATAACAAATATGGTTCATTAAATCTTATCTTCTACAATAATACAAAGTATTGCCTAATATGTAAGGTGGAATTATACAATAGCAATATTAGGAAATAATATTGTCTAATATGTGTAGGACCTGATTCCCGACCAACTGTGACTTATCTTGAGAATCCTACATGAGAGTTTGTTCAGACTGTTTATTAAAGATTTATAGGGTCGCCACCCGATTTTTATCCGAACAGGGAACGGATTTTGTAAAACTATTTAGTAAAAAAGTTCAAAGAAAACAATTTCGAGAATGATTAATAACTCCATAAAATAAAGGCCTTTTGTTTATTGAAAATTGGTCTTTTGAAATCAAAAATTCGGGTTCAAGGTCTAGGTTAAGAGAATCGAACGTCTGAAACCTGTCTTCTCTTCTATTCTAAGGAATAGGCTCTTACTCTGACTTAATTTCTAGTTGATTTGATTTATGGCTATTTGGGAAGTTAGATAAAAACACATAGGTCTCACGTTGTCATACACATGCAAGCATATTTTTTAAAAAAAAGGTTTCATTAAGCCAAGACAAGATTATTAATGCATGATAGGTTTGAGCATTGAAGTTGCATTACGTACCGATCATCATGGGATTTCAATCCATTCTCGGATCAAAACCATCGTAGTTCGGACGAATGTCTCATTTTAAGTGGCCAATTCCACTTGGGTATGAGGGTTAATGATATTGAGTTTTATTTTTCTCAAAATAAGGTTTTGTGATCCTTAATCAATTAACTTTAAGAATCAAAATGATCCACTTAGGATTTAGGAAATCACACCGATTAGTGATTACCATAAAGGTCTTCTGAATAAGACGGTTATAACGAAAATGTGCGCCTTAATTGGCTGCTTGAATGGATCAAAATGGTTTTTTGTAGTAAATTGATAGGGATTCTTTTTGGTAATTGTATTTTGAGAAAAAGTCCAATCATGAGACTAATTAAGGGATTCTTTTTGGTTTTGTGTGATGGAGATGGATTATCTCACGGCCTTATATGATTGATAAGTCAACCTAACGCCTCGAATTTGAAATAAGGCCATTATCATGCGTTAAAATGCATGATGACTTAATTGATCAAACAAGCAAGACGTTTCACACTCAATACGTTGACAAGCTTAAATTCGACAAAAATAAAGATGATGTTCTGCACAAAATCGATCAAATTGCATGTTTATTGTTATGGAATTGAGTAAAGTTGTTTTATAACATGTTTTCCTAATTGTTACAAAATTTAAAATTTTAGAATTTTTCTTTACTTTTTCTGAAGTCATCTATGTTATTTGTAAATTTTTACAAGATTTAAAAGTTTTAACATTTCTTCACTTGTTTCTGAAGTCATCTTTGTTATTTATAAATTTTTACAAGATTTAAAACTTTTAACATTTCTTCACTTGTTTCTGAAGTCATTTATGTTATTTATAAGTTTTTACAAGATTTAAAAGTTTTAACATTTCTTCACTTGTTTCTAAAATCAACTCTGTTATTTATATATTTTTACAAGATTTAAAAGCTTTAATATTTCTTCACTTGTTTCTGAAATCATCTCGGTTATTTTTTTAAAATTAGGAAATGTATATTTAAAAGGCTGCTTAGTTTAGAGTTTATTAAGATTTTAAAAGTAAAAACTCAATTTAAGGGAAATTTTCCATTTCACTTAAACTTTACCAAAATTGATTTTACGAAAGTAAAAATGGGTGGGACAGACCCTTTCTTATTAAAAAGAATGTTGGTAACTATTTATTGATGAGATAACGATGATTATATTTATTCTCAAGAGGATTTTAAAGGCATTGAGCTAATTTCTTTATTTATTTAGATTATTTGAATTAAATACTTATATTGAAAAGAGAATATTATGCTTAATTATAAAACACTTCTAATGACTCGAAATTTAATTGGTTTCTGGATGTTTTTGGTGATGTTTTTAATACTTATAAAATTTGATTATAACATGATTTGCAATTTTATGTTTATTTTGACATTATTGAAAAATATTGATTGTTATTATACCAATTCTTTTTTATTAACTTAAAGATTTATAGAAAATTTTTATGAGGGTGTGATGGACTTTTATAAAGGTTATTAGATATTATATCCTCTATTTTATTTTAATATTTTATGATTTTTGGATTTAATATAAGGAATATTTAAAATTTTCTTAATTAGTCTGGTAATTAACTTTCAGTGATGTTTTAACAATTTCTTATACATCTTAGCTTCAGTTAATTTAGTTTAGTGATTTAAGTAATTAATCTTTATTTTAAAGTATTTAAGATAGTTACTACGAAAATATTCATCATTCATTCTAGAAGTCTCCGAAAATTACAAATTATATATGATTGGAAAGATCTTATTGTGAACCTTATTATATATTTTGAAGTCTTTGACTGAAAGTGAACCGAAATGGCATGGAATTAATGTTTTCTAAAATCGTACATATTATTTTGTCTTTTAATGTTTTTAGGTAAAATGTACATAACTTTAGATAGGGAAATGATTTCGACTTGATTCTCTTTGCAAATTTTGAATTAAATTATTATCTTTCCAATGTTACATAAAGTGTGCTCAGAATTGAAAAATTATTTGGATGAAATTATTATTGTTATTATATTTATTAATCAATGTTATGTACAATATCATTCAGTTTTGGATAAAATATTTTAAACTGAAATTCAATCATTGATGAGCGACATTTATGTCGCTCTTATCTTAGAATTTTAGTTCATTTTATTAGCATTTTATTATTATTTTTTCTTAGTTTTATCGTTTTTAGTTCGTTTATCGCATTTTTGCATTAATCGTAATATTTTCTCGTCTAGCGTAGATTTTAGTCGTTTTTGCTTAAAACGTGCCTTTTGTGCGCATTCTCATTGCGTAAGGGTCGTTTTGAGTATTGACGTGTTAATATTGTGTCATTATGCATGACGACGTTTAAAATGATTTAACGATTTGGAGAATTGCGATGCGAATTAATAATACGATTTTCTATTTTTAATAACACGTGTTGCGATTTTCTAACATGCTATACGTAGTTTCTAATGTGCAGCGACGAGCTTCCAATGTGCAGCTATGCACGATCACTTCAGCAACCTCATGAGCAGCAACAGTAGCTACACGAAGCCATCTAAGTGGATGCTGTTTACTTAGCCTCGCTGCTGCTCACAAAGTGCACGAACAGCAGCCCTACAACATTACAGTACATCAGCTATACACGAGCTCCTTGCAGTCCTTTGCAGCATCTCTTATGCTCACCAACGAGCTTCTTGCATCCCCTTGATAGCAGCCTTGTAGCTCCATGAAAACAGCAACAATAAGCAAGTGTTACAGCAGCCTTATAGCAAGAAGAGTAGCAGCAACGAGCAAGAAGAATAGCAGCCACAGCAACACGCAAACAACTGGAAGCTGCAGCTGTGCGAACACACGAGTTTAGTGTGTGGGCGCAAAGTTCCGTGGGAGCACACGGTTGTGCCTGTGCGAGCACACAAACTGGAGAAATTGATGTAGTGGCTCTGTGGGGTTTTGTGCGAGCGCACAACCTCCTTTATGCGACCAAACGGCTGCGCGGAGATGCTTTAAATACTGAAATTCGCAGCTTTGTTTCGAGGATTAGTTTTTACGTAATTTCATTTTTAGAATTTCATTGTTTAGGATTAGCTTAGAATTCTAGAGAGAGAATTAGATTAGGGCTTAGATTAGTGGTTAGGATTAGGATTCTTAGCTTCAAATTCTTAATTATTAGTTAGATTCAAAACACTAAATTTCAGATTTCTTTTCTCTTTCATTTGAGTTTTGTTCTTCAAGTTTGATGCAATTTCAACAATTCAAGGTATAATTCTACTTTTCTTTTTGATTTGTTCTTTCATTCTTTAATTGCTTCAATAATTTCGTTTATGCTTTGATTTCATTGTTGAATTCTAGAATTAGTTTCATATTTTGAATTTTCTTGAATTTTCCCCCAATTTTGATATTTGAATTTTCTGAATTTTGTTGATACAATTAGTTTCATTAATTCAATTAGTTTCATGATTAGGATTAGTTTTAGTTTAATTTTGATGTTAATCATGCTAATTGAGTAGTCTTAGTCTAGAGGTTAGGGTTGAAGCCTTGGGAATCAATTTGGGAAATTATAGGGAAATTCATGATTGGTGTTGTGATTAAACTTGAGTTGATGATAGGATTTCCATGACTAATTAATTAGTAGTTGCAAATGCTAGTTGATTAGGATTGATTGGAATGCATTGTTTAGGTTTGGCAAGACATTGTGAACCTCTTTGATGCAAGTGAATAGTAGGTCTTATATACAAGTGGTCTAGTTTTAGGATTATGCGAGAGCTTTTCCTTGATTAGATGCTTCGCGTGCTCTATCCGAGAGGTGGCAAGCACGTCATTAGTTTCTTTTCCCCTATGCATCAAGTCTTTGCATAATCATTGTGTTTTGACCTTTGTCCTTCCCTTAATTCAATTTCCATTGCCGATTCCCGAAATCTCTAGAATTTCTTTACTTGTTCATATTTCATATTCTTCCTTTCACTAGATTAATTAACAAACTCATTTTCCATTGGAACTAGCTTTTGAACACATTAGATTGAAAAGCCAAACATATTCATTCTCTTGGGACGATCCCTATGCTTGCCGCTATAGTCAATATAGCCGGTTAGTTAGATGTTTTATAATTATTGTTTGATTAGGTGGTCTTCGTATAACGACGCGAAAATCCCGTTATCAAAATAGCGCCGTTGCCGGGGAATGGCATCATTGTTTGATTTTTCATTCTAGTTCCCTAGTCTAGTTCATTTTTCATTTTCTTTTTTTGAAATCCAAAAATGGAAAATTCCTTTGTTTCTCAAAATGATGAATCGATTACACTAGATGATCTTCTCTATCTCCATGATAATTTCCTAAGCTCTTTGAAAGTTGAATCTCCAAAATCATTGTTTGAGATGCTCCTTTTCACGAAGTATCTTGAAATTCAAGAAGAGGAAAGAATAGATTCTAGTTTGAATTCATTTGAGGTCATGTCCCAACGAGTAGGCTTTTTGGGAATCTCTAACCTAGTAATGCAAGAATCTATCAAGGATGTTTCGCGGAGAAGAGATGAGTTTGAGGCTACATTGCCACCTATGATGCATGACATTGAGGAATTGAGTATCGGAGAGTTTGTTCCTACTCGTTCCTCTTTGAGTGAATGCCTTGATGATGGTGATGAAAATTTATTTGCTCCTTTTTGCCTCGAAGTGCTTAAGTCGATTCAAATTTAGGAAAAAAGTGAATGTGCCAACCAAAATTTTTTAAAAGTGAATGAAGGATCTTATGTTGAGATTTCTTGCTCTCTTTGTAATGTGAGTGAAGTTGTTTGTGAATCTTTTGTTCCCACTCCCTTCCCTCATTCCCCATTCCGAAAGAAGAAACTCAACATCTATCCTTCATTTCCCATCTCTTTTCCCTTTTTGTCCCATCTCCCACCGCTTGAGGATTCCTTTTCCTCCATTGATCCAAATGATTCTCCTTCCCCAAAGGAGCATGAAGACGGGAGTATTTCTTTTGTTTTTCATTTTAATTTTTCTTATTTTTGGTTCCCCACACCCCGTAGGCATAGAGTTGCATTCTACTTTGTGCTTGCTTCTCATTTGACTCTTGCCTACTTGTTACACTTGGATATGTTTACCATTGCATATGACAAACTATTGCGATCGTTGTCAGGGTACTTACTAGAGGTAAAAGGCGTAAAGCTAATGACGTAAAAATAGTGCTTGTCGGGAGGCAACCCGTGGGTGTTGGCCATTTGGCCCATGTATACTAATTTTTCTTGATTTTTGAAGTTTTTGTGCCTCAAGCTTTCTTGGCGTGGAATTCTTTGCATCCATCTTTGCCATGTCCGGCTATTCCTATTGGTGAGTTCGTTCCTTATTACGGTTCTTTGCGGGACTTGCTCCCACGACATCTCCGGTAATATCATTCTAACTCTCTTGCATTCTTTGGGGTCGGGCATCATTTATGCGGGGCATTGGTTGGATGGGTAGCTGTGCCCCTCCTAGTTTCGTTTTAGGCCTTGAGGACATGGCCTAATTCAAGCTTGGGGGGAGATTTTATTGTTTGGATTGCTACTTTGATCTCCATGTGATGGATTGCTTGATTTTGTGAATATTTTGGATTTTGTGTATATTTCTTGATTAGTTCATTGATTTTCTTTATTTTCTTTTTGAATTTTATTTCCTTTTCTTTTCTTTTCCTTATTTTCTTTTGCATTTCTTTTCTTTCTTTTTCCTTTTCGATCTTTGTCAAGGCAAGTTTTTCTAATTTTTAGGATTTATTCTTGATTTGGGCATAATAAAAATGGAACTTGTAGGCTAGAATGCTTTTAATCCTAATTGGTAGATGTTTGCACGATTTTCAATGTCTTGGGTCGAATCTAGGATTTAGGTGTTAAGAAAGTCGGTTACAACTTTGAGTAGCATGAGTCTTGAACCCATGGTTTGTGGTAAGACCACTACTACAGAAATATCATTTAACAGCGCTTTTCGTCCTACTGCTGTTAATGATATCAAATATAGCATGTTACAGCGCTTAAGATATAAGGGCTGTCATAAGTATACATACTATAGCGCTTATGTTAGAAGCGCTGTCATATTACGCACATATTACAACGTTCCAACAAAATCGCTATCAAATAATATACGGAAAAAAAAAAAATTGAAACACACACGCTGTCAAAATACTCCGGAGCAAAGAACCAGAGTTTCTTCTTCACACGCTTCACTTTACTCCGCAAAACTCTTCCACTGTCAACACTTACCTTCTCACGGCGAAACCCACAGCGGCGATTTCCCTTCTCACGGAGGAGAATTCCCTTCTCACGGCGGCGTGATCCCTTCTCACATCGAAACCCATGGAGGCGTGCTTCCCTTCTCACGGCGAGAGTGAATAATAGAATTTGAAGGTATACTTCATAAAATTTAAGGATTTTTGCTGATTTATGTTTGGGATTGTTCTTAATTTTGCGTTTTATGCGTGCGGTTATAGTTAATTACTTTTCTTGAATTGGTTTTGCGGGGAGGAGGGTTTGAATTCAATTACGATTGGTTTAATTATGGGGTTTGGGGTTTTAGGGTTTTGGTCCACTGAATTTGTATATGTAGGTTGTGAGTATTATGTGATTTAATTATTTGGTTCGTAAATTTTTCAGATTTCTGTAGTAGTGATGTTAGGGTTATTATTCTGTTTTAGTCTTTTATCCAGGTCATAGCATACCTCTAATTTCATGAATGTTCTCACCGCTTTTGGATTCCATATCCTCAACGAAGCATCATATGGGTTCATGTCATTCAAGCAAGTATTGGGTGAAGCAGCGAATTTGGAAAAAGCTTTTGTTATCTTAGGGGTAAGGTTGCGTACATTCGATTTCCGACCAAGGTAATTGGAAATAGCCTATAGGGGTAAGGTTGTATACAAATTATTTGCCTTAACCTGGCCATGGCGAGAGCGCGTTAGGGTAACATTGGTATTTGAAACAATTGGTTGAGCATAAGAGTTTGTGTTTTTTGATTGGTTGTAATGGTGCAGATATTGGCTGGCCTCTTGAAAACAAATGATGGGAATGTTTATGTTAAGAAGCCAAAAAACTTTGTATTCCAGAACCCAGATCATTGGGTTAGTTTTGGGTCTTGTGGCTGGCTTATTTTGTATGAATAAAGTGATGTTTGTGCTTGGTTTTGTTGCTGCATTAGTTAATGATCTCATCTTCGCAAGTTCTCCATTTCACGTGTGATCATAAGATCATCTATATGAGCCTTATTATATGTTGAGTATAAGAATCATAACTATGATACTGGGAAAGTATTCATGTCTGATCATAGCTGAAATATGTCACTTTTGAATTAAGACCAAAGATTTACTTGAATTCCTGGATTTACGCATACATCTGAATCTGATTCTAATGCTGGAGGCCTAGTAAATTTTAATTGTAAAGAACGAAATATCAATGATCTGTTATATGTGATGAAGAATCAGATGGTCGCTTGGAGAACTAAATGCATTTGAAAGTCATGAATATGCTCGAAAATAATTTATGTAAAGACGAAATTGATGTGTTGATACTTCAAAGGTCTCTCCTATGTTGTGGATGCTGGCAAGAATATTTGTTAAGATATGCGGAGTTTAATAACTATTTGAGTTATACCAAAACCAGGAACTTTGACCACCATTTCTGATGATTATTAATCTTATTGTTTCTTAGTTTTTTCTCCTTAATCCATAGGTTTCGTTTTATGTATCTTACTGAGTTCCTAGTTTGCAGTTGACGTATAGAGGAGTCACTTGCAAATCTGCCTAACAGTGATTGCTTCTGTTCGGTTTGAAAATCTGTTAGTGTGTAATTCTCTGTTAAGCTTCTCAAATAAAAAAAAATACTCCTTAGGTTTCTGTCCTTCTTGTCAGAGACCGAGTATTGGCAAGTAAAACTATAAAAAAATGAAGGATCCAAATCAGCGGCTTGGTTTATTGAATACCGAATAGATCATAACTTGTGTATGGTATTGGTTGCTGAGGCTTTCCAGTTTCCATTATGTATTTCATAGATTTTTTTGTTTTTTTACAGACATGAGAGTGTAATCCGGGAAAAACACTAGCATGGAACTTTCTATCTCTATTTACTACTTCAGGCTAGCTGTTTCTAGAAGTGAGTTTGATTGCTTTTCTTCTTCAAGGAAATTATGCAAGTGAGACAGAAGCTTTGACTCGTACTTTTTCCATCTCTGCAATCCTAGTTGGTTTCGATCATATAATACTCACAATATATAGGTTGTGAGTATTATGTGATTTCATTATTTGGTTCTTAAATTTTCCAGATTTCTGTAGTAGTTGAAGTGTTCATACGTCTTGTAGCCGGAGAGTTCAGAGATCTCCTAAACTTTGGAAACCAAAGTCAAGCAATATTTTTGTAACAAGTAGTAGTTGCGGGATCCTATTTCCTTAGTCGGTGATCCGTACAACCCCGTCATATCTACAAGAGTGAAAAAGGGAATAATATCAACAAATACTAGCTGTGAAATATTCGTTGTTCTTGTTTTGCTGTGTATGTGTGTCAAACTGTAGATAAATCAGAGAATGAAGGTGCAGGGCATGTCCGCAAGTATCTAAGTTAAAGGATTGGTTCGTACTGCATAATTTAGTAACTAAACTGATGGCACATTTTTGTATGTCGTGTGGCCATCAGTTTTGTGATGGATAATTTTAGATCTGATTAGTCTTGGATTTTTGTTCTATGTTGTTCTTTTAATTGCAATTTTCTAATTCTTGGGGATGTATAGTCAGGACAACAGTTAACTTTGTATTGAGAATATTTCCAATTTGTATTTATGATGTTTAATCTTGTTTCTACATCCCTTTTGAATGGCCTTTTCTCATATTCTACTGCTTTTAGATAATGTTGTTTCTTCTTTCGCTGCAGTTGTTACACTCTTGTTGGCGACTTGGTGTTGTTGTATTATTATGAATTATCTTCGATCTATGCTTTTGTTGCAGTGTATATATATTGAAATCATTTCTTGTTCCTGTGCTGCAATGGATATTGCCTGATCAGTGCCCTCATATTATGTATTAAGAAGTACGCAAATATGGAGTGGGTTTGGCTCTTTATTCAACAATGCGAAAAGTTCTGATACAGCTCATCTATGTAAGTGTGTGTTTTCTTTCAAACTCTAGTAGTAACAATCTGCACCTCAAATTTTGTTTCTTGGCTAAATATTATACCGGAGTAATCAGCTTAATATAGTGTTGACACGATATGAATTTTGTGAAATGTGGCTATTTTTTATTTTATAGATGAATCACAATTCACTCATTGACTGTGTATCTCACAACTCACTAGTTGATTCTTTTATCCTTAAAGAAGCATGGTTGTTCCGTTTCCTTAATTTTTCCGTGTGAGATGTTAGTGATGAGAGAAATCCAAGGAGAAGATGCTACAATGTTAGAAAACGAGAGAGTCAAGTTGTTAGGTAAGGGTTTAAATTTTGATTCTTTGATAATAGAATAGCAATGCACTAAATTTCTTCTAACTCTTACTGGAGTTTAGCATTCAGATTTATTAAAAGTAGTTGTTGGTGCTACTGCTTGCATTCAGTATCAGATCAGTAATTCATTTAGTAGTACAACTTAATATGTTTCTGGAACTCTATATAAATAACATATATTGAGTGTGGCACTTTGCCTTATACCGATGAATGAAGTTTGCAGCAAAAATCAGAGAACAATTAGTACAACTCGATGACTCTAAGTCCTAACCGTATGTTTGAATTAAGGTGATTTTGAAAAGAATAAGGCACTATTATTCTGAACTTTGTTTGGCGAAACTGAATTGCATTGGAATTAAAATAAAGTCGAAAACAACAGGGTCTAAGAGGGTTATTTTCTCTTCGAAAGGGTGACTTTAATCGAATATTAGGTGGCCTTTTGACAGAATATAGACTGACTTGCTTCATTCTATTTTACCTGTCTAATCCTTTGTGAAACCTACTCCAGGATTTTGTTTGGTGAATTGGATATGAAGTAAAATGTCTGCCTGTTTGCAGCCAATGGAATAAATAGAAACACAGTAGACAAACAAACTCTAGTCTGTATAGAAAATATACATCCTTTGCCGAAAATGTAAAATAGTATGTTTAGAGGAAAGAATCTTACACAAATATCCAATAAGATACACTGAAATAGACGGACATTTAAATCAAAGATACTCTGAAATTCAAGAACTAGGGAGTAATTTAGAAGAATTTGATGTTTTCCTGAATATGAAGTTATCACATTTGTCAAAGGTCTTTTGTGGAATAAAGTCTTGGCTTTTTTTTATTTTGTTTGATATCTATCCATGCAGGAGTCTATGGAAATGGATGCTGGCTATTGTTTCTTGAAGTCTAGAAGACTGAATGTTAGGATGAGATTGTTTGAGGGTGCCATTTTTTTTTGTCCTGGTATACTGATTCCTGTTCCGGTGACCTTTGTACTAATATTCTCTAAAGCGTGAGATCATTGTTGTTTTAACTAATTTTGCGCCAAGTTTGGACAGGAGGTTTACTTATGCTGCTGCATGTTTGTGGTTTTTATTAGTGATACGTTTTGTGTGGATTCAGAATTAGAATGTTTTTGCTAATGAATATGCTTGAGATGTCTTGTGGGAACTAAGGTTCTCAAGTTGACTTGCTTAGTAGTATACAAAGGGTTAGCTTGTAACAGATGTTACTAGAGCACTCATCTATACACGGTTACACTTTTAAGTGTCCAACTCACCTGTATAACTGTATTCCATGTTTGGTCCAAAATGTGAGCACAACTAAACTTGACACTTCTCGAGTTCAGCTTCGGCACATATTTAGAATTTAGTATCTTTTTCCTTTTTTTTGTTCAACTCCTACGTTATCTACCTAGTGTTTCGAAATGTTGATTTTGATTTGTGTATAATTGACCTAGTTTTCCCCTTGTGACCCAAGCAAGCTCATGGTTACTACTGCTGATTCCCAGGTCCGGATACTTAAAGGGGTTAATGTACTATGTAAATATAAAGGTTGGTTACTCATCTCTATGTTAATTCTGTTTGAGGCTTCTTCTGAGTCATCTTCACTTAATCAATACTGAAAGTATAGTAGTTGTTTGCATATTGCAATTCACACTTCTAGGAAGTTCTGCAAATTCAAATTCACAGAAGTTGTTGAACATTATGCAATTTTATTTGTACAAGTTGCTCAGTGAATTTTATTTTTGTGTCCTAATTTCTATTATGTTGTTTACTTTTACCAAGTCTTCGAAATGAAGGAAGCCAAATCTCAGATGGAAAACACATTGTCTTGGTGAGTGAAGACTCTTCTGTTTATGTATGGGACTCCAATAAATCAGACACAGGTCGCACAACAATTTCATCTCACTTCCAAATGTGAAATTCATTTTTTTTTTCTTCATGTATTGCACTTAATGTTAATATATTTTTTTTCCTTCTATATATGTATGAATTCTTATACACCATTGTTTCGCAGTTCTTTTTAGATTGTTAGTTGACAAAGAGCAGATTGACGAAGTAAGAACCGATTGGGTGCGCAATGTTGTTCAACAATTGTATAATTGTTGGGTTATGTTGAAGGAACCAACAAACATAAGAATCTATTGAAGTATTGATTAATGTATTCTACGACGTAGTTTAATTTTAGTTTTGGTTTAGATCTATGTAATCGGTTTTATTAGGGTGACATTGTCAAAATTCTTTTAATTGAGGTATGGATATTAATTTTTAACTATTTACTATTTTTCAATATATGGTGTTATTTGCGGTAAAAAAATAAAATATTTTTCAGGTATAAATATTATATTAAAAAAAACTTTAATAGCGCTTCATAACATCCGCTATTAGAAAATAATTTGAAAGATGGCGACAAATCTTCAATTGTGTTTCTTAAATAGCGTTTATAATGTGCTATGAAATAAACATTTGAATTACCCTAGATATTACATATGACAGCGCTTTTGAAAAGCGCTATTAAAGGTATCTTTTACTTTTAATAGCGAAGCTATCAACAGCGCTTCAAGAAGCGCTGTTAAAAGCATTGTTAAGCGCTATTAAAAGCAATTTCTGTCGTAGTGGACCGTGTCGATCTCTCTAGTGACTTGAAACCGGAGAGGGTAGTATTTGCTCCCATTTGTGAGGGTCATGTTCATATTAACCCAAACACATGAATACATATATTGAGTGGCATGGATCCTTGGCATTGAATTTCTTATCTCCCGAATTTGACTTGTTCCTTCCCGAGGCCGCGACCGAACTACTTTAGGGGACGATAGAGGCATTTCTTTCGGTGACTATTTTTCTTTTTAGATTAGGACATCTTTATTTTTATTTTTCATTGATATTTTTGTTTGCACTTGCCCCCTTGCTAGCCATTTGAGCCTTTCCCCTTCATTTCTTATAAGAACATTACTAGCCTAATAGCCTTTGTTTTATTTTCACCCTTAGAAGTGATAGTGAACCTTTGAGTTATGACGCTTGATGGTTTTGAATGATTATGCAAAGTTGAGGAATGATTGATATTGGTATGAATGACAAAGTTTGGGAAATATGTTGTATATAGTGAATAAATAAGCAAAAAGAGAAAGGAAAGTTTTGAAAAAGCCAAAAATAGAGAAAAACAAGGCAATGAGAAAAGTTTCAATTGAAATACAAAAAAGAGAAAATCAAATCAAGAAAAGTTCAAAAAGAGTTTTAGTTTAGTTTTGTTGTTGAATAAGCTTGGGGGTACCCCAAATAAGTGGTTTGAGTTTGTTTTGGTTCGATTTGCTTGAGTTGAGTTCATTCATTGCGCTTCACTTTAGGTTTGAGCACCAATTACCAAATTTGTTCCACACCTTACCCCTAGCCTAACGATACACCCTAAAAAGTCCTCTTGACCCTTTTGAGTTGAGTCTTTGTCGGTGGAGGGAGGATTTGGTCAAATTTATGGAATGAGATTGTCATGCTAAGATGTAGGGTAACGTTCTCTTCTCCCTTGCAATTCTTGTTTTCCGGCGCCTTCGCGGCGTCATGAGAAACAATTTTTAAGGGTGGATGGGATCTAGAGATTTGACGTGGTATGCTCGGTTGAAGGGGAATTGATAAGAGCGAACCCTTAGTTCTCTTTGCTTGGCATTTGAATCCTTCACTCGACTTAGGACATTGGTTAGCGTGCATTCGTTTATTTGGTTAGTAATATTAGCATTCTGTTGTGCTCGTTCCATAATAAAGGCCCTTTTGTTGAATTTTGTAGTTTCATTTTCATTTTTTTTCTTTCTTTTCTATTTTCTTCTCCTTTCTTTCTTTTTCTTTTCTTTCTTTTTCTTTTCTTTTTTTGTTCTTGGTTTGTTTTTCCTTTTAGGTCTTGCCTTGATTCAAATTTTTGGAAGAGTTATGGGTGTTTCTCTTTGGAAACCCTTGCGAGATCCCACTCGACCTCATGAGCGATTGTGGGGTTTAAAGAGCTTGTTCCATGCGCTTAAATGCAACCGTGATTCCTACGAATGTGAGTTAGTGTGCATTCTTGTAGTTCTTATTTTCGTAATTTTGATTTTGAATAATTATCTCCTCCCCATTTATCATTCTAGCTTTGCTTGAGGACAAGCAAAGGGTTAGCTTGGGGGAGTTTGATGAGCGACATTTATGTCGCTCTTAGCTTAGGATTTTAGTTCATTTTATTAGCATTTTATTATTATTTTTGCTTTGTTTTATCGTTTTTAGTTCGTTTATCGCATTTTTGCATTAATCATAATATTTTCTCGTCTAGCGTAGATTTTAGTCGTTTTTGCTTAAAACGTGCCTTTTGTGCGCATTCTCATTGCGTAAGGGTCGTTTTGAGTATTGACGTGTTAATAATGTGTCATTATGCTTGACGTGTTAATAACGGTTTGGAGAATTGCGATGGGAATTAATAATACGATTTTCTATTTTTAATAACATGTGTTGCGATTTTCTAACATGCTATACGTAGTTTCTAACGTGCAGCAACGAGCTTCCAATGTGCAGCTATGCACGATCACTTGAGCAACCTCATGAGCAGCAACAATAGCTACACGGAGCCATCTAAGTGGATGTTGTTTACTTAGCCTCGCTGATGCTCACAAAGTGCACGAACAACAGCCCCACAACATTACAGTACAACAGCTATACACGAGCTCCTTGCAGTCCTTTGCAGCAGCTCTTGTGCTCACCAAGGAGCTTCTTGCATCCCCTTGATAGCAGCCTTGTAGCTCCATGACAACAACAGCAATAAGCAAGTGTTACAGCAGCCTTATAGCAAGAAGAGTAGCAGCAACGAGCAAGAAGAATAGCATCCACAGCAACATGCAAATAATTGGCAGCTGTAGCTGTGCGAGTACACGAGTTTAGTGTGTGGGCGCCTAGTTCAGTGCGAGCACACAGCTGTGCCTGTGCGAGCACACAAACTAGCGAAATTAATGCATTGGCTATGTGGTGTTTAGTGCAAGTGCACAACCTCCTTTATGCGACCACACGGCTGCGCGGAGATGCTTTAAATACTGAAATTCACAGCTTTGTTTTGAGGATTAGTTTTTACGTAATTTCATTTTTAGAATTTCTTTTTTTAGGATTAGCTTAGAATTCTAGAGAGAGAATTAGATTAGGGCATAGATTAGTGGTTTGGATTAGGATTCTTAGCTTCAAATTCTTAATTCTTAGTTGGATTCAAAACACTAAATTTCAGATTTCTTTTCTCTTTCATTTGAGTTTTGTTCTTCAGTTTTGTTCTTCAAGTTTGATGCAATTTCAACAATTCAAGGTATAATTCTACTTTTCTTTTTGATTTGTTCTTTCATTATTTAATTGCTTCACTAATTTCGTTTATGCTTTGATTTCATTGTTGAATTCTAGAATTAGTTTCATATTTTGAGTTTTCTTGAAATTTCCCCAAATTTTGATATTTGAATTTTCTGAATTTTGTTGATACAATTAGTTTCATTAATTCAATTAGTTTCATGATTAGGATTGGTTTTAGTTTAATTTTGATGTTAATCATGCTAATTGAGTAGTCTTAGTCTAGAGGTTAGGGTTGAAGCCTTGGGAATGAATTTGAGAAATTATAGGGAAATTGATGATTGATGTTGTGATTAAACTTGAGTTGATGATAGGATTTCCATGACTAATTAATTAGTAGTTGCAAATTCTAGTTGATTAGGATTGATTGGAATGCATTGTTTAGGTTTGGCAAGACATTGTGAACCTCTTTGATGCAAGTCAATAGTAGGTCTTATATGCAAGTGGTCTAGTTTTAGGATTATGCGAGAGCTTTTCCTTGATTAGATGCTTCGCGTGCTCTATCCAATAGGTGGCGAGCATGTCATTAGTTTCTTTTCCCATATGCATCAAGTCTTTGCATAATCATTGTGTTTTGACCTTTGTCCTTCCCTTAATTCAATTTCCATTGCCGATTCCCGTAATCTCTAGAATTTCTTTACTTGTTCATATTTCATATTCTTGCTTTCATTAGATTAATTCACAAACTCATTTTCCATTCGAACTAGCTTTTCAACACATTAGATTGAAAAGCCAAACATATTCATTCTCTTGGGACGATTCCTATGCTTGCCGCTATAGTCAATATAGCCGGTTAGTTAGGTGTTTTATAAATATTGTTTGATTAGGTGGTATTCGTATAACGACGCGAAAATCCCCTTATCAATCATCCAAGAAATATAGGTGCATTTAATATTAAACACATAAATCTCAAATCTCTCCGACCCTAAAAACTTCACCAATAGGATCAATTGCTAATAAAAGGTTATCATAGATTAGGGCAAATTAGCACCTAATATCTTGATAAATCCTTTTCGTAATGTCACATGGAAACAAATATGTCAGTCCACAATGATAATAATAAAATATTAATTAAGGATCAAGAAGGATGAACCTTGACCCGGAAATATCAATTTTCATCTTTGATGAAATGATTAAAATAACTATTTTTAACACTTTAATTAAAGATACTAAACTTCTTCTTTTTTGGGTAAGATAAGTATTTCCTAATTACTTATATTTCTTGCTTTATTTTGGTAAAAGGAAAATTCTCACGAATTAAATAAAATATTTAAGATAATTAAGCTAATTTTTTTTATAAGGACCTTTTTTTTATAATAAAAACTCTAGTTTTTTAAACTCTTTTTGAAAATATTTTTCAGAAATTTTCTTGTTTTTTGAAAATGTTGTGTTTTGAATGAAAATTTTGTTGCTATTTATAGAAAAAATTTGGAATTTCATAATAATTTTTGAAAATAAAATTAATTATAAAAGATTTTGAAATAAATACAAATATTTTGTAATTATTATATAATTTTAATACAAGATTTATAAAGATTATGTTACTATTTATTTTACTATTTTCGCTTTATTTGTTTGTTTTGATAAATAATACCAAATTAGGGTTAAACTGACGAAATAAAATTCCCGACATAAATATTTATCAATGTTTCTAAAAGAGTAAAACTTAATAAAGAGACCCTAATGAAACCGTTAATTTATTTATAATAAAAATGAAAATTTTTGTTACAAAAAAAACGATATTATTAGTAACATAAAAAAGAACCTTTTAACGTTGCATAATATCGTATACAAAAATAGATTTCGAAACTTTTTCTATGATTATTTGAGTTTGTACATACATGTACATGTACGGGTTAATACATTCCTAAGTCTGATACATATTTACGTAGTTAACTATACCGTATTTATTTACCTATACGGATTTTATAATCACGTAGTCACGTGGGTATTAAAAACGAATGATTACGTCTACTACTCCATATTGGGTGTTGTTGTTTGTTAATTTGTTGAGACACAACCGTACGTCCTTATTCATACGGTGGGCCTACGGAAAATAAATGGTATTTCTACTGAATAATATTTCATGACCGATGACCCACTCATTAATCTAACACCTACCTCTTATTGTCCTTATGAAATAACCATTCACATATCTATGGGCCCAGTCCATGGATCACCTTTGTATATGGGGAAACTTACTACTTTGAGTACTTTAGTGGTATCCTACTTGAAATTTTTAGGACTTATTCTTGAAAAGGTAAGACTACCCATTCTTTTCTAAGAGGTACTACCTATTTTGGCCTCGGGGCATAAAGAATATTAGATGTTGACAATTTAGGTACCTCCAAGGGGATATTAAAACCCGTTACCCGACGTCTGGCATGACCACCCGTCATCTTATTACATACTTCGTATATCTTAGACTTATACAATCTAATCTCAAATTTATATAGTCTACGTTATTGATTATATAACTAATGAATTAGGTATGAGTCAAAGTGATCTTTACTCGGCATTATTTTACCAACTTTTTTCTCCCACGTGTAGTTATTAGAGGGGTAACATAATTTAGTTAGTTAGGGAAGAAAAGAGTTAGTATACGCATGTTCGTTATTCACGTTTTTTGAGGGGTAGTCCCACGAAACACCTCCGATCAAGGGTCAATTGTTGTCCCTTTTTGCTAACATTTGGTCAGCATGTTCGGGACATATCGTCTTTTATTTCCACCAAAGATCTTGTCGTTTCGTGCCCCAAATTAAGAAATATGGCAGCCACACTGAACATTATTTTATGGTCAATATCATATCATTCTCTCAACTTACTTCTCTTATCATTTCCCTGTTCATCTATATTACAACTTCCATTATTTTCTCAAGTCATCGGACTACTCATTAATCTTGTCCGATAAATTTTTATTTTTAATCATACCCTTAATATAATTTGGAGTTTGCAATTTGTTTGTATCTCGGAAGGTAAACGTGAATAGTGAGATAACGAAAAGAAAACTATTTTATACAGTAAAAAGATAAATATACAGAGATGTGCAATTACCATCGCATGCATGTTTTACGCGATGTTTGGCAATTATATATCGCAAGTTCGCAACTATGCAATGCCATATATAAGAATCTAAATAGGGGGATCCACCCCTTTGAATTCATCAGCATCTGCCGACAACACTCATATCACACACACCACACATATGCTCATGTCAATATATGTATATATATATATATATATAAGACCAGGTTCTGGTGAGAACATCTCTTAAGATGAGAACCTCCTTATAATGAGAACCTCTAATAGTCGTTGGATTAAAACAAAACGGACGATTGAGATCAAATCTCAAAATAATCCTAATCCATGTGAAACAAAACACGCGTGTTTCTCTCTCTTCTTTCCAAAATTCATCTCACACTCTCTCTCTACGAAATGCAATCTCCGTCTTCGCAACTTTCTACCCAATTTTAGCATCAATGGGAGATTATTGGTTTAGATTTATCAATTTCCACAATTCTAGTGTATATAATTGTATTAATTTCAGGCTGGATTTGGGAATTCTTCAAGGTTTTGGTACGAATTCAACTGTAAATGTAACTTGTGCTGAAATCGAAGTAAAATCTGCATATTAAGGTAATTTTTTCGAAATCGACTTTGTTTTTATTGCGATTTAGTTACAAATTCATTGCGGTTTCAATTAGAGTATTATTCTGTGTTTATTTATTTATTTCATTGTGATTTTTGTTCAAATTCTTAGCACAACGTAGCTCTTCAAATTTCTGGAGAATCCCCCCCAAATTAGTTGTGATTTATGTTCTAGGCGTTTTAGGTTAAAAATTATACTAGCAATTCATTCATGAATAATGTTCTTGTTTCACCTGTCTACTGTGATTTTGGACCAACATCAGAAAGTGTTGCTAATTTAGTTCAATTCTCATTGCTAATTTTATTTGAGCTTAATTAGATGAGGTAAATGTTGCTTAAACTGTCCAAAAGTAAACTAGATCTCTATAAATGTAAATTAAACCTCTCTAAAAGTTGATAAATGGAAGAAGGTGGATGTAATCTGGTTTTCGGGTCTGAAAATCAATGTGTAGTGTTTGTAGGCTGGGAGTTATGTTTTTTTTTCTTTTCTGGTTTGAGTTTGGAGTACAGATTTTGTCAGCTTGGTGTGTAGGTGCTTAGAAGCAGGCCAACAACAGTTATGACTGTAGTTTTATAAGTGTCGGTGGCTTAGAACAAAAACATTAGGATTGGGTTCAGAGTTGTTGGCAGGCTCAGCTAAGCGATGGTATGTGTCATCCATGTTACTGTCATAAATCTTTTCCAGTCGTCTTTTAGGGGAAAAAATTGATCTAGTTCAAGGATAGTGTGTAAAAAACAAATGACTTAGATATGTAACAACTATATGAGACTAATGTAACCTGTTGGTGCCCTTTAATTAAGAGTCGATCATAACTCATAACTCATACTTATTTCCTCTCATGATGTAAGATCGAGGCTGTACAGGGCCATAAATTTGGTGTTGATTTGGTGTTCGTACAGTTTTTTTCTCTCCAATTGAAAAAAGTAGATAGATATTTCGTAAAAGTAAATAAGTTAGACATAGAAGTAAATTACAAATGATAAGGTTCTGCGGAATTGTTAAGTTCTTTGCAGTGTTTTTCTACCAAAGTTTGGGGAATCTTGTCTGCGGGTTTGAGTCTGGCAATGGTTGTAAACACCTAATCCTCACATTTCTCTTGTGTTTTACATGGAATTTACTATTCGATCAAGTGGATAGTTGTCTTCCTGGTTATTACTGTTGCCTTCGACACATGCACTAGGAATGGTTGCTCCAAAATCTGTTGTTGCAGGGAATATATTTATTGGCAGGGCGTGTTCTACAATTACTTAGGTCCGATTGGTCATACTGTAATAGGGTGGGGTGGGTGGGAAAACTGCCTTGCCCAGAGCCTGAGATAACTTTGTTATGGCCTCTTGCAAACCAGTTGTTGGCCTTAATCTGCTTTAGCAGTTCATCTGTTTAAAATATTGGAGGAATTAGAAATTTTAGTTCTTCCTAATTTTCTATTAAGGCTAGGCCAATATACTTTGAGTTGGAAAAATAATTCTGAAAGTAAACTAAATCTCACTTAAAGTAAACGAAATCTCTCTAAAAGTAGACTAAATAATTGAGAAACAAATTAATGACAAGTAGAAGGATGATAAGTACAACTGGTTTTATGAAGTGTGGATACGTGTTTGATATCTGAATGTAGTTTAGGTGCCTGCTTTGATACTTGCTGCTAGTCAATCATGTTTATGCGGATTTGTTGCTGCTTCTGTAGATTGTAACTTTATAGAGGCTTGCTCGAGATCCTGCTTCGCAGTTAGTTGAGAGTGATGCAGGCTCAAATGATGTTATTGTATGCATTGTTGCTGCATTTCAGTTGCTGTATTGTTAGGCCTGACTGCAGGGTTCAGGTGTTAAAAGTAGATAACGAATTCATAAACGTAAATAGAACTGATTAAAAAGTAAATGAGAAAAATGACAGATTCTGTGTAGGATCTTACTCTCCTTGGGAGTTGGTGCTGCTCAGAAATGATCATGAGATGTAAGGGAAATAAAGTGACTTTGATGTTTTAGTTAAGAGTTTCTTCACACTATGCTTATCGTATTGGTTTATTCATGGAAATATGGAGTAGCAGAAGGTGCTAACGAATGCAAATGCAAGGAAGACCTATCATTTATCTCAATTTTCCTTAAACCTATTAGCTCAAATGGTAGAGCACTATGCATATGCATAGAGGATGTAGGTTCGATTCCTACATAGATTGTCTCTAAAAGGCGAAATGAAAGAAGATTTTCTTCACCATATTTGTATTTAATCCTTCAATTTAATCTTCAAGTACAAAAATGCCTTGCAACAACATAGTGTAACCGAGACAAGTAAATCAAACCATAGACTTTGCACAGACTCTAGAGCTTACTCAGTTTTCTTACTGCTAATTACTCTCCTATTGTCTTCATGAGGCTAATAATAATTCAAAATATTTCTAAAGTACATGCAAAGAAGTAAATAGTGTAAACTCAAAAGTAAATCATAATAATACAAAAGTAAATAAACTAAACTTAAAAGTAAATTTGAAAAAACTCAAAAGTAAAATCTTACCAACTCTATAAACATGATATCTTATCTATATTACCATAAAATAACATCATTGGAGACATGACATGACCGCCTAGTTTGAAGTTTGGTTTCAAGGATAGTATATAAGGTCAAAGTAAAGGTTTTTCGATTAAAAGCAAATAAAATAATACAAAAAGTAAAGACGAACCTACGTGGGATTCGAACCCACATATTTTGTGCATTTGCACAATTCTCTACGTTGAGCTAGTAAGCTAGTTAAATATAAGTAAAGTAAAAACCAAATAAAGTAAATTAAAATAAGTCAAAAGTAAAGTCTTCGATTTTTTGATACGGAGAGAAGCATAGAGCCATAGTGGCGATTCGCGAGCAACACGAAGTTGCCTCAAATTAGTACAAGGCGAATTCAGCAGTAAGCTACTGCTAGTACCCACCCAAGTAACCGGACCTTCAGAAAATCCAACTCTACTGCCACTTACGTATTCGAGAGCACATAATTGAATCACAAGCTAAGATTCAAAAGTCCAATTGAATTTCTTTCAGAATGCCAAATCCCATCACTGCTCTTGGATTAAAAAGCTTATGTTCAAACATTTTCAACCATTCTGCAACATAAAGAGAACAAAGCCTAGATAAGCTAGACTTCAGCATTACTATTCACTATAATGATAGTAAAACTCACATCTTACAACCTGGGTTTAATGTAAAACTATTTCCATGTGCCAAAGCCTGCAAGACATTTTTTCAGAAGAAATCATTTTGCATTAACCAATAACACAAGTAGAGGAACTTAAAACAATAAAAAACCCCACAGGATAACGCCATCCGTTGGATCAACAATTAAGTGATGTATCAACACTATTGAGTCTTAAATGAGGCTGGAAGATAAAGAAAAAATCATCTCCATTCACAATCTCCTTTCCTCTAAAAATGATATTTTGTTAGTACTAAAACAGTCAAGCCTTATCCCAAATTTCAAACAGACATTGTTAGTACTCAAAATACAAACTGCATAGAATCAAACCAGGAAAATAAAGAACCGGGAGCAAAACTACTTGAGTTTATATTATTTTGAGAATTTAAATCTAGAAATAGCAACTAGCAAGAGTCACTAATGTAACCAAACTCAGCTCCTGTATACCGCATAATTCATGAAAGAGAAAGAAAAAAAACAAAAATTCAATGAAATCAACTCAGCTCGAGTAAATTTGTCCAATTCGAGAAAATCTAATGCAGAACCCTCATTCAAGAAAATAAGAATGAAATTCAAGTAAAACGCACATAAAACCTAATTAAAGTAAATCAACAATTAGAATCAGAATCTAATCACCTACGAGAACACAATTGCGAGAACTACGAAGATTGAATCTCCAAAATTGCAAATCAAGGAAATCAAAAGCAAATCCCTAATTCTAGTAAAAGCAGAACGAAAATTCAAATGGAAAAAGTTCAATTTAAAACCTAATTAAAGCAAATGAACAAAAACGTAGAATCAAATTCACTTACACGAACCAAATTTGCGAGAACGAGAATCGAATATCAACGAGCAAGAGCGGATGAACTCCAGGAAGGAAAGCGCAAGAGATGAGAAAAGAGGAGAGAGAAAGTCCAGAAAGAGAAACGCGGGAGGAGAGTGAAACTCTCAGGAAGGGTCATAGGTCATTCAGTAGCAGAAGTTACGAAAATACCCTTAATGATTGAATTGAGCGGGTGAAACGTGAGCGGTTGGATTGAATGGATCGACGACTGAGATTAGTTATCAGTTCTAATCTTAAGGGGTGGTTCTCACCGGATCCCGATTCTATATATATATATATATATATATATATATATATATATATATATATATATATATATTTGTTGAGATAATCCATCTACCGACACACACACATTTACTATATATATATTATAGTTGTTGATATGTACTATATATAGTAAATGTGACAGACCAAACCCATCATTTTCTCGTGTTCGTTTACCCATGTGGTCATAGTGTCTTATTTCTATATATTACCAGGTCCTTGTCATCCTTAAACTTTGTATACTTGGTTATATGGCGGGATACATTATTTTTAGAGACTATAAATTGGTCATATGTTGAGACAATTGTGCGTATGCAGACTTAAGACTTTTTTTTTGTTCTGGGATTTTGTTCCTTTAACCTTTTAGTATGTCATAGTATAAGGTTAACTAGGGGCATATATTATCTATCACAAAGACCCACTTTTGAATTCGTATATATATAAACTTGTGTGTCTCTACATTATTAGAAAGGTCCCCAAGTACTATATGAAGGAAATAGTGCCCTTGGTCCAAGTATGCATTTAATATTAA
The DNA here is from genome assembly GCF_020520425.1 of Spinacia oleracea. Classification (NCBI taxonomy): domain Eukaryota; kingdom Viridiplantae; phylum Streptophyta; class Magnoliopsida; order Caryophyllales; family Amaranthaceae; genus Spinacia; species Spinacia oleracea. Next base: position 100,674,287 of record NC_079491.1, on the reverse strand, counting down.
GTCTAATAAATGCGGTTCAGTATTAATTAACAAGTTAATAATTCAGTGAGATCAATTGAGCTGAATGCCTAGCTCTGCCGCTTCAAGTGGAATTAATTATATTAATCCATAACTTACTCTTGACTGAACCCGTAGGGTCACACAAATAGTACGTAAACGGATCAAGTATTTAATGGCATTAAATACTCCATCTATAGATATTCGAAATCGACGGATCTTGGTTTCAGTGGGAGCTGAGATCGTAACAAGCAAAAAATGAATACTCCGGAAACGATGATATTGCCGGAAGCGGAAACATGGATCGTATCGGAAATATAAATATTATCCAAGTCGTAGACACTACAAAATTATGCATCAATTAGAGATGGATTTTGAGACAGATACAACAAACGTCTCAAAATAGAGACGGATTACTAAATTTCGTCTCTAAATTAAAATTGAGATGAAATTGTATAGGGAGTTTCAAAAATTCCGTCTCAAATTTGTAATGCATTTGCTAGAATTCCGTCTCAAATTGTTTTGAGACGCTCTCTATAGAGACGCATTATTTTCATCTCAAATCCGTCTCTAAGCATCATTTTGAGACGGATTTGGACTATATAGAGACGAAATTCCTCGTCCCTATAAAATGATTATTTTGTAGTGAGATGTTGCCGGAAACGGAAACATGGTACGTATCGGAAAATATTAATGGAAATGGAAATATTGCCGGAATCGGAAATATTGCCGGAAACGGAAATATTGTCAGAATCGGAAATATTATCGGAATCGGAAAATAAATCCGGAAACGGAAATATTAATTATTTGTTTGAAACGGAAATTAATTCCGGAATCGGAAATATTAAATATTGTTCGTATCGGAAATGATTTCCGGAATCGGAAATTTAATCGGAAGCGTATCGTACGAATTAGCATCGGACGAGGCTCGCTAGACGAAGGCCCAGCACGAAGCCAGGCCATCGCCCAGCAAGCCACACGCATCACCAACACACGCCAAGCCTCGACCAGGCCCAGCATAAGGCCAGGCCCAGCCAAGGCCTTGGGCGCGCGCGCAGACACAGGCAGCAAGCATGGGCAGAGCGCTGTGCGCTCAGCATGGGCCGAGCGCTGTGCGCTCAGCGTGGGCCGCAAGGCCTACGCGAGTGTGCGGTGCTCGTGCGATGCTCGTGTACGTGCTATACGAATCCTAAAGCTATCAGGATTCGATATATGATTAAATTCCTAATCCTAAAGATAAATTAATTAAATAAGAGTTCTACTAGGATTCTAATTTAATTAATTCGTATCCTAGTAGGATTCCAATTCTCTTTCCATACCCCTATAAATATGTGGCCTGGGTTCACAATTTATAATGAGTTTTGAAGTATTCAAAGTGATTTTTGAGAGCAAAAATTCAGTCACATTCTTGCCCATAATTGCCGAAAATTGTAGTACCTTAAGGGCGATTCTAGTTGGTCAATCTTAAGGCGGATCTGGACGTGATGTGGACTATCTACGGAGGGACGACACTTGGAGTCCTAAAGACTTGTTCTTGTTCGGTTCGGGCGCAGCTAGGGAGGGCACGCAACAAAGTGTATGCATCTGAATTATGCTAAATGATTATGTGTGAATAATATGTTTCCTGGCTTTATGGTTTTTCTGCATGATTTATGTTTTGTCATATGTATCATAACCTAATGTTAGGTTATGATACATATGACATTACATAGATCATGCGGAAACAACCATTAACCCAGGACAACATATTATTTACACATAATCATATAGCATAATTTAGATGCATACTCTTTGTTGCGTGCCCTCCCTAGCTGCGCCCGAACCGAACAAGAACAAGTCTTTAGGACTCCAAGTGTCGTCCCTCCGTAGATAGTCCACAGCACGTCCGGATCCGCCTTAAGATTGACCAACTAGAATCGCCCTTAAGGTACTAGAAAATTTCGGCACTTTATGAGCAAGATGTGTGTTTTAATTTTCTCTCAAAAAAACTCACTTTTGAATACTTTGAAACTTGTGTGTAAATTATGACCCCTAGGCCTTTATTTATAGAGTTATGGAAAAGGAATCGTAATCCTAGTAGGATACGAATTAATTGAAATTAGAATCCTACATGAATTCTATTTAATTAATTTATCCAATTAGGAATAGAAATTTAATCATACACTGACTCTTGTAGATTTAGGAATCACGCATGAGCACAAACTCACACACACACGGCAGCCACAAGGGCTGCCCATGCGCGTGCGAGCAGCAGCCCACGCAGCGCGGCCCACGCAACGGTGGCCTTGGCGCGCGCTGGGCCTGCCTTGTGGTAGGCCTGGGCGCTGCCTTGGCTGGGCTTGTGGCGCGCGCGTGCTTGCTGGGCGATGGCCCGGCTTCGTGCTGGGCCTTCGTCCGGCAGGCCTCGTCCGATGCTAATTCGTACGATACGCTTCCGATTAAATTTCCAGTTCCGGAATTTATTTCCGATACGAACAATATTTAATATTTCCGATTCCGGAATTAATTTCCGTTTCGAACAAATATTTAATATTTCCGTTTCCGGAATTATTTTCCGATTCCGGTAATATTTCCGATTCTGACAATATTTCCGTTTCCGGCAATATTTCCGATTCTGGTAATATTTCCATTTCCAATAATATTTTCCGATACGTACCATGTTTCCGTTTCCGGCAACATCTACGACTTGGATAATATTCATATTTCCGATACGATCCATATTTCCGTTTCCGGCAATATCATCGTTTCCGGAGTATTCATTTCTTGCCTGTGACGATCTTAGCTCCCACTGAAACCAAGATCCGTCGGTTCCGAATATTCATAGATGGAGTATTTAATGCCATTAAATACTTGATCCGTTTACGTACTATTTGTGTGACCCTACGGGTTCAGTCAAGAGTAAGCTGTGGATTAATATCATTAATTCCACTTGAACTGAAGCGGCCTCTAGCTAGGCATTCAGCTCACTTGATCTCACTGAATTATTAACTTGTTAATTAATACTGAACCGCATTTATTAGACTTAACATAGAATGCATACTTGGACCAAGGGCATTATTTCCTTCAGTCTCCCACTTGTCCTTAGGGACAAGTGTGCATTTCCTAATTCCTTTGTCGCTCGATGCTTGCTCTTGAACATAAGGTAAGAGTTGTCATCCTTATTATGTCCAGAGGTGTTCCTCGGTTTCAGAGTTCAACTGATCAAATAAACAGATAATCATAGCCTATGATTCATCCGAGCACGGCCATGCATTTCACAGTTTCTAGCTCTCCGAGTGGCCTTGTACAACTTTTAAGCATCTCATCCCGATTTATGGGAGGACAATCCCAATCTTGCGATCTTGAGATTAGACTTCGTTTGATAGGTGATTACCTGAGCGTTGCCTTTATAGCCTCCTTTTACGGTGCGACGGTTGGTCAACGTCAAAGCAACCAGTTCTCAAACAAGTAATCTCAAATCACTCAGGTATTGAGGATTTAGTGTCTAATAATTTAATGAAATTTACTTATGACAGACTTTCATCTCTTACAGTAAAGTTTCATAGGTCTTATCCGATACTAGTCTTCCCAAAGTAAGTATCTATGCAAATGATTATGACATTGCCATGTCCACATAGTTCAAGAAACAGAACTACTAGTCATCTTGCATTCTAATCGTCTAACGTTTTCTATGCGTCCAATTTTATAAAAAACTCCGATTAGGGACCATTTTCAACCTTTGACATTCAAGTTCACTTGATAGACATTTCTTAGTCACAGGACTGGTCCTGACAGTCTATCTTGAATATATCGTCAAGTTGAAGGGACTCATCATTTAATAAACCACAAATTAAATGGAAAAATGAATTCCTTTCATTTATTGTGAATGATTAACCAATAATGTTTTACAAAGATTTAAACTCTAAAACTTTAAAACATTAAACAGAGACATCAAAGCCATTCTCCAATATGCTTGATTCCCATAGCTGCAGTGTGCGAGTTGTGCTTCGCTTGCGGCAGAGGTTTAGTTAATGGATCTGATATGTTGTCATCAGTTCCAATTTTGCTTATCTCGACTTCTTTTCTTTCAACGAACTCTCGTAGAAGGTGAAATCTACGAAGTACATGCTTGACTCTCTGGTGGTGTCTAGGCTCTTTTGCCTGTGCAATAGCTCCGTTATTATCACAATACAGGGCTATTGGTCCTTTAATGGAGGGGACTACACCAAGTTCTCCTATGAACTTCCTTAGCCATATAGCTTCCTTTGCTGCTTCATGTGCAGCAATGTACTCCGCTTCAGTTGTAGAATCCGCAATGGTGCTTTGCTTAGCACTTTTCCAGCTTACTGCTCCTCCGTTGAGGCAGAAGACAAACCCAGACTGTGATCTGAAATCATCTTTGTCGGTTTGGAAACTTGCGTCCGTATAGCCTTTAACAATTAATTCATCATCTCCACCATAGACCAGGAAGTCATCTTTGTGCCTTTTCAGGTACTTCAGAATATTCTTGGCAGCAGTCCAATGCGCCTCTCCTGGGTCTGACTGGTATCTGCTCGTAGCACTGAGTGCGTACGCAACATCCGGGCGTGTACATATCATAGCATACATTATTGAACCAATCAATGATGCATATGGAATCCCATTCATTCGTCTACGCTCATCAAGTGTTTTTGGGCACTGAGTCTTGCTTAGAGTCATTCCATGAGACATGGGTAGGTAGCCTCGCTTGGAGTCCGCCATCTTGAACCTATCAAGCACTTTATTGATATAAGTGCTTTGACTAAGTCCAATCATCTTTTTAGATCTATCTCTGTAAATCTTGATGCCCAATATGTACTGTGCTTCTCCTAGATCCTTCATCGAAAAACATTTCCCAAGCCAAATCTTGACAGAGTTCAACATAGGAATGTCATTTCCGATAAGCAATATGTCGTCGACATATAATACTAGGAAAGCAATTTTGCTCCCACTGACCTTCTTGTATACACAAGATTCGTCCGCGTTCTTGATGAAACCAAAGTCACTGACTGCTTCATCAAAACGTATATTCCAGCTCCTGGATGCCTGCTTCAACCCGTAGATTGACTTCTTTAGCTTGCATACCTTTTTAGCATTCTTTGGATCCTCAAAACCTTCAGGCTGTGTCATAAACACAGTTTCTGTTAAAACGCCGTTTAAGAAAGCAGTTTTGACATCCATCTGCCATATTTCGTAATCGTAATATGCAGCGATTGCTAACATTATTCGAATAGACTTTAGCATTGCAACTGGTGAAAAGGTTTCATCGTAATCCACACCGTGGACTTGCCTGTAACCTTTTGCAACCAATCTAGCTTTGAAAACTTCAAGTTTCCCATCCTTGTCCTTTTTCAGTTTGAAAACCCATTTGCTTCCAATGGCTTGGTAGCCATCGGGCAAATCGACCAAATCCCATACTTGGTTTTCAGACATGGAGTCTAATTCAGATTGCATGGCTTCTTGCCACTGCTTGGAGCTAGGGCTCGTCATAGCTTGCTTGTAAGTCGCAGGTTCATCACTTTCAAGTAATAGAACGTCATAGCTCTCGTTCGTCAAAATACCTAAGTACCTTTCCGGTTGAGATCTATATCTTTGCGATCTACGCGGGGTAACATTTCTAGATTGACCATGATTCTCACCAGATTCTTCTAAAGATCTCTGAGTTTCATCCTGAATGTCATCTTGAGCATTCTCTAGAGTTTGTTGTTCGACTCGAATTTCTTCGAGGTCTACTTTTCTCCCACTTGTCATTTTGGAAATGTGATCCTTCTCCAAAAAGACACCATCTCGAGCAACAAACACTTTGTTCTCAGATGTATTGTAGAAGTAATACCCCTTTGTTTCCTTTGGATAGCCCACAAGGATACATTTGTCAGATTTTGGATGAAGTTTGTCTGAAATTAATCGTTTGACGTATACTTCACATCCCCAAATCTTAAGAAAAGACACATTTGGAGGCTTTCCAAACCATAATTCGTATGGAGTCTTTTCGACAGCTTTAGACGGAGCTCTATTTATAGTGAGTGCAGCTGTATTTAGTGCATGTCCCCAAAATTCTAATGGAAGTTCGGCCTGACCCATCATTGACCTGACCATGTCTAGCAAGGTTCTGTTCCTCCGTTCTGACACACCGTTCCATTGTGGTGTTCCAGGAGGAGTCAATTCTGATAGAATTCCACATTCTTTCAGATGGTCATCAAATTCATAGCTCAGATATTCACCGCCTCTATCAGACCGCAGTGCCTTAATCTTCTTGCCTAATTGATTCTCTACTTCACTCTGAAATTCCTTGAATTTGTCAAAGGATTCAGACTTATGCTTCATTAGGTAGACATAACCATACCTACTGAAGTCATCAGTGAAAGTGATAAAGTAGCTGAAACCACCTCTAGCATTTGTACTCATTGGTCCACATACATCTGTATGGATTAAACCCAATAGTTCATTTGCTCTTTCTCCAACTTTAGAGAAAGGTTGCTTTGTCATTTTGCCAAGTAAACATGATTCGCATTTACCATAATCCTCTAAGTCAAATGGTTCTAGAATTCCTTCCCTTTGAAGTCTTTCTAAGCGTTTCAAGTTTATATGGCCTAATCGACAATGCCACAGATAGGTGAGATCTGAATCATCCTTTTTGGCCTTTTTGGTATTTATGTTATATACTTGTTTGTCGTGATCTAATAAATAAAGTCCATTGACTAATCTAGCAGATCCATAAAACATCTCTTTAAAATAAAACGAACAACTATTGTCTTTTATTATAAAGGAAAATCCCTTAGCATCTAAGCAAGAAACTGAAATGATGTTTTTAGTAAGACTTGGAACATGGAAACATTCTTCCAGTTCCAAAACTAGCCCGGAGGGCATCGACAAATAGTAAGTTCCTACGGCTAATGCAGCAATCCGTGCTCCATTTCCCACTCGTAGGTCGACTTCACCCTTGCTTAACTTTCTACTTCTTCTTAGTCCCTGTGGATTGGAACATAAGTGTGAGCCACAACCTGTATCTAATACCCAAGAAGTTGAATTAGCAAGTATACAGTCTATAACGAAAATACCTGAAGATGGAACGACTGTTCCGTTCTTCTGATCTTCCTTTAGCTTCAAGCAATCTCTCTTCCAATGCCCCTTCTTCTTGCAGTAGAAGCATTCGGATTCAGAAGTGGGTTGACTGACCTTCCTCTTTGCAGATTTGGCGCCAGTTTGCTTAGTTGGGCTGGCCTTGTTGCCACCTTTCTTAGCATTCCTCTTCTTTCCAGATTTCTTGAACTTGCCCCCACGCACCATAAGCACATCCTGCTTATCACTTTTGAGCGTCTTTTCAGCGGTCTTCAGCATACCGTGAAGCTCAGTGAGCGTTTTGTCCAGACTATTCATACTGTAGTTCAGTTTGAACTGATCATACCCGCTATGAAGAGAATGGAGGATGGTGTCTATAGCCATTTCCTGAGAAAATTGCTGATCCAGCCGACTCATATTCTCAATGAGTCCAATCATTTTGAGAACATGTGGACTTACGGGCTCGCCTTTCTTAAGCTTGGTCTCAAGAATTTGCCTATGAGTCTCGAATCTTTCGACTCGAGCCAGATCTTGGAACATGTTCTTCAACTCACTGATGATTGTGAAAGCATCTGAGTTGATGAACGTTTTCTGCAGATCCGCACTCATGGTGGCGAGCATTAGACATTTCACATCCTTGTTGGCATCAATCCAACGATTGAGGGCAGCCTGAGTGACCCCGTCGCCAGGAGCTTCGGGCATCGCCTCATCTAGGACATACTCCTTTTCTTCCTGCATAAGAACTATTTGCAAGTTCCTTTGCCAGTCAAGGAAGTTTTTCCCGTTCAACTTCTCCTTTTCGAGAATTGATCGAATGTTGAATGAATTGTTGTTTGCCATATTAAAAAACTACAATTGAAAAGAATAAACAAATAAATAACCATTCACAGTTTCTCTTAATAAACTTAAATTCTAGCATACATGCATAATTCAATGTTTATTAAGCATTTTATTCAAGTTATGTGTTCCGGCAGGTGTGAATAAAATGATTCCAAGATCCTAAAATCATTGAAGAACTAAGCACAGTTTGTCGACTTAATCCTAGAACATCTTAGGTAAGCAAAAGCCTTTTGCTAATAGTCTAGAAACTATTCTTGGTTGATAGGTACGTCTAAGAACTTATTAGGTAAACCTATCGAATTTGCCACGACATAAAAGGACTCCTTATATCGTTGAGTTTCACCAAAACTAACATGTACTCACAATTATTTGTGTACCTTGCCCCTTTAGGACCAATAAGTAACACCTCGCTGAGCGAAAACTATTACTAGATTGATGTAAAGGATATCCAAGCAAGTGTATATTTTGGCATGGCACCTTTTAACTCAATTTTTAAGTTTGGAACTTAAGGCTCTTACTATGTTGGTTAGATTTTAAGTGAACTAAAATCCTTAATCATGCAACATAATCAAGCTTTTGATCTCATGCATTTTAAGACATATTTAAAGCAATAAATAACTTAAAACATGCATAAGATATTTGTGATCTAGTATGGCCCGACTTCATCTTGAAGCTTTGACTTCAAAGTCCGTCTTGAAAATCTCCGTGGGAGGCACCATTTTCTTCAAATAGGATAAGCTATAACTAATTACAACTATTTGATGGTTCGCAGACCATATTTGAATTGAAAAATAACTTTGGTACTTTAGACCAATTACATTCAAATTAATGGTACGCAGACCATATTTTCTATCCTATTTGGGCCATACTAGTCACTTCATAACCTGCAAAACAGTACATATACAATATATACCATTCACCCATTCATTATCATGAATGGCCCACATAGCTGGTTAGTAAAACACATTATGCATCACGTAAACATTTGCAGCAATTAATCAAGGGCACCAATAATCTACCAATTATTCAGTCCTTATTAATTCTAATCAAGTTGTTTTAACCTTAAGGATTTGTAGACCTAATCAAGAGTTTATGACTAAAAAGCGCTCCCACTTAAACCAGTAAATTCATATGCTTTACCAATTTTAAACATAAAAATGTATTTCTAGTCCAACCGGAAACATACAAATTTAATTAAAATTTAAAGCTCATATCAATTTATAATTGAATCCAAAAATTTAATTTAATTTCAGTCGTATTTAAATTAATTCATGATTTTAATTTTAGTAAAATAATTAGAATAAATAACATTTATTATAATTATAATATTCAAAATTAAAATCCAAGAAAATAATTCAAATTATTAATTTTAAAATTAATTAAAATTACGTGAACTGAAATTTTCAAATTAAACATTCAAAACGATCTAATCGTAACGCAAACACCCTACGCGTTGCACGCCCATGGACCGTACGCACACAGCCATTGCTGGCCATGTGCGCGCAGCCCATGCGCTCGTCGCATAGCTGCTGCTTCCCTATCGCAAGCCTCCGCACACATCGTGCTCGCTGCGCGCGCCAGCGCTCATCGCACGCGAGCTATCGCTCGCAGTGCGCGCGCGCGACATCGCTCGCTGGGCGCGCGACATCGCTCGCTGGGCGCGCGAGCCATCGCTCCCTGGGCACGCGACATCGCTCGCTGGGCGCGCGACATCGCTCGCTGTGCGCGCGAGCCTTCGCTCGCTGTGCGCGCGAGCCATCGCTCGCTGGCGCGAGCCATCGCTCGCTGGCGCGCGACATCGCTCGCTGGGCGCGCGACATCGCGCGCTGTGCGCGCGAGTGATGCTGGGCGCAGCGCTCGTGGCACGCGAGCTTGCGCTCGCTGCGCGCGAGGCTGCGCGCTCTTGTGCGAGGCAGCGCGCGCTGTGGCGCAGCTCGCTTGCTGCCCACACGCGACTGCCTTGGCTCGCCCTTCGCCCATGCCCATTCGTTCATTGCTCGTGGCACACGACACAAGGCAGGGCTGCTGCCTTGTGCTCGTGCACTACGCCCTTGCTCATTGCATTCGTGCCGCACGGGCGACGAGCTCCCTTGCTCGTCGTCGCATGCCCGCATTATACAACACCCCTTAAGGGTAACACGAAGCGTCCATTGCTTCGTGCGTGCAAGTTATATGAACGAATCGCATAAAAATTTAAAATTTATATTTAAAATTAATGACAAATTAATAAATATTATTAATTTCATAATTTTAGGGCGAAAAAATCGAAAATTTATTATCCAATTGATTTCCGATTGTTATGGATTCAAGTCTAGGTCATAAAAACTTAAAATTTATCGTAAATTTACAATTTTTATGGTGGTTTTTAATCATAGGTTTCTAATTAAATTACAATTAATTATGAAAATCAAATTAATTCTAAATTATTCTAATTTTCAACAAATTAATCATAATTACAAATTAGATTGCATAATTAACAAGACTAGGGATTCAAACTTGTTAAACATATGCAGTAGGTCAATCAAAAATTCAAGATTTATCAACAAGAATCGCAAATATTTAATTTAACATCTTAAATTTACGAAATTTTGCATTCGAAAAACTAAAACTTTCGAAAAGTCATAGTTAGGCTTCGAATTTGAGAATTCTGGGTTCGGCAGAAAAAAAATTATTTTTGTCAAAATTTTAGAATGCCTTTTACATGCGGAATTGACACAAAAATCACTCAATTCGGATGAGTAACGAAGAAACTGCCGAAAAACTGCGTACGTATAATTAAATAAACGCAATTTGCAATTAATTAACAATTACGAAAATTAATCACCCCTTTTAATTCTTGCAAATTTGTAATATTTAACCATGTTCATGCAATTTAGATTATGAAAATAATAAGGGGCTCGTGATACCACTGTTAGGTTATGATACATATGACATTACATAGATCATGCGGAAACAACCATTAACCCAGGACAACATATTATTTACACATAATCATATAGCATAATTTAGATGCATACTCTTTGTTGCGTGCCCTCCCTAGCTGCGCCCGAACCGAACAAGAACAAGTCTTTAGGACTCCAAGTGTCGTCCCTCCGTAGATAGTCCACAGCACGTCCGGATCCGCCTTAAGATTGACCAACTAGAATCGCCCTTAAGGTACTAGAAAATTTCGGCACTTTATGAGCAAGATGTGTGTTTTAATTTTCTCTCAAAAAAACTCACTTTTGAATACTTTGAAACTTGTGTGTAAATTATGACCCCTAGGCCTTTATTTATAGAGTTATGGAAAAGGAATCGTAATCCTAGTAGGATACGAATTAATTGAAATTAGAATCCTACATGAATTCTATTTAATTAATTTATCCAATTAGGAATAGAAATTTAATCATACACTGACTCTTGTAGATTTAGGAATCACGCATGAGCACAAACTCACACACACACGGCAGCCACAAGGGCTGCCCATGCGCGTGCGAGCAGCAGCCCACGCAGCGCGGCCCACGCAACGGTGGCCTTGGCGCGCGCTGGGCCTGCCTTGTGGTAGGCCTGGGCGCTGCCTTGGCTGGGCTTGTGGCGCACGCGTGCTTGCTGGGCGATGGCCCGGCTTCGTGCTGGGCCTTCGTCCGGCAGGCCTCGTCCGATGCTAATTCGTACGATACGCTTCCGATTAAATTTCCAGTTCCGGAATTTATTTCCGATACGAACAATATTTAATATTTCCGATTCCGGAATTAATTTCCGTTTCGAACAAATATTTAATATTTCCGTTTCCGGAATTATTTTCCGATTCCGGTAATATTTCCGATTCTGACAATATTTCCGTTTCCGGCAATATTTCCGATTCTGGTAATATTTCCATTTCCAATAATATTTTCCGATACGTACCATGTTTCCGTTTCCGGCAACATCTACGACTTGGATAATATTCATATTTCCGATACGATCCATATTTCCGTTTCCGGCAATATCATCGTTTCCGGAGTATTCATTTCTTGCCTGTGACGATCTTAGCTCCCACTGAAACCAAGATCCGTCGGTTCCGAATATTCATAGATGGAGTATTTAATGCCATTAAATACTTGATCCGTTTACGTACTATTTGTGTGACCCTACGGGTTCAGTCAAGAGTAAGCTGTGGATTAATATCATTAATTCTACTTGAACTGAAGCGGCCTCTAGCTAGGCATTCAGCTCACTTGATCTCACTGAATTATTAACTTGTTAATTAATACTGAACCGCATTTATTAGACTTAACATAGAATGCATACTTGGACCAAGGGCATTATTTCCTTCACCTAACACTATAAACTTGGTTGTATACACAGAGATTATTATACTCAGTCGTATACGAGTATATGACGATGAATAGTGATATACGGTTAAGATTTTTTCCTTATAAAAATATATTTTCCTTATCCAATCCACCATTCACCACTTATTTCTTATCTTCTCATATTCTTAATGTTACACAATATCCATTAATTTCTTCATCTTCACAGCCACCATGCTTTTAAACAAGCAAGAAGATCCTTTCTCCTCGGTTCAGGAGGATTTACGAATGTTAAAATTATACATGGTCTATATTTTGGGGGTAATATCCTTGTTAATGGCCATAGTGGTTTCATTATTATAAGTAAGTGAGAACCAAGGGTTTTCTGGCGAGACGAGGCCAGAAAAAAATACACATTCTAACATTTTTCTTTGATTTTGTACTAATTTTAAGGTAGAAGTACATTTTGTAAGGATTATGTGTATTTTCGGAAAATATTAATGAAGTCTTTTTTATTATTATTTTCGTGCTTTGATTAATCCTACAAAAATGGGCAAAGAGACCCTTAGCAAAAGACCCGTTGATCGACATAACGGGTCTTTTTAATATGAGAGATCTAATATTATATATAACGGGTCTCTTATGAGTTAAAGGGCCCACTTAAAATTAGAGGGAAAAATAAAGAGACCCGTCATCTGAATTAATGGGTCTCTAATGTATAAAAAAGGTCCTTTTTTTACGTGAAAAAAAAATGAAAAACACCAGAGACCCTTGATTTAACAAAATGGGTCTCTTATATATCATATGACCCACCTCCCATACAAATTAAAGTAAAATAATAATTAAAAAAAAAAGTAAAATGCGGAAAGACCCGTCGTTTAATCCAACGGGTCTCCACTTTCATTCATTTGCCCCCCAAACCTTCGCTAAACTGCTAAACCAAAATTCACCCTATTGTGTTTGCCTCTTTCTTCTTCCTTAGATTCAAGAGCTAGGTTTCAGGAAAGACAACCATTGGCGAACTCATGGACGAACTCACCACCACCGGCGAATTGCACTACCACCGGAGAACTACCGTACCATCGGCGACCTCACCATCGTTGCTAGCGAACTACAAATTTAGGTTTTTTTTTTCTCAACACTCTCTTCATTCTCTTCTTCTCTTTAATTTTATTTTTTGAATTTCTGAATACCTTGTGGGTTTATTCGATTTTCGATTTCAATTTGTAATTTCTGCTACAAGATTGGGGTTTTTTTCTTCTGAATTTTTCAACTTCAATTTCTCCTACGAAGTTGGGTTTTCCCCCCCTGAATTTGTGAAATTTCAATTCCTGAAATTTTGTGTTTAAATGTTCATGTAATTGCAATTGTGGGTTAGGATTTTTCCAGTTTCACGGGAAAATATGATTTCCACCTTGTCATGTTTACATACTTGTTCTACACGGGGACATTTTGATCAGCAATATGTTTCTGGGAAAATGCTTTTGTTGTACAGACTGCAGAATGCTTGTTCTATTCCTCTTCTCCTTTTCCCAGTAAGATTAAAAAAAAGAGTCGAATGAGAAAGAGTATTGCAGTTGATAGACTGAATAAGTTCTTATGTTTTCTCCAAATTACATTATCTATTGTATTTTCCCTTTGAAAAACAATAATATGGCTTCAACATGTGTAAACCTAGATTAATTGTATGATTCTATTACGGTAAGAAAACATAGTCTTTTATCTTTTAGGAAAAAAAGCATAGAGCTCGGGGTTGAGAGTTTCAGCATAGAGCCCTGTCTTCCTTCTTTTCTTTTCTTTTTTTTACAACATTGACCTTTGTTGATTTTAATTTGTCTTCTTCGACCTGATCTGATAGTCTATTGTTGTGGCAGTGGCCAATAATATGTGTTCATTGTTGAGATGCAATTCCATGTCCATTTTGATCTAATTGGTTCAAATGTGTTGTATGATTTGAGTTTAGTTGTTTGCTACTGTGTTTTTCTGTTGAAATGTGCCAGGAAGAAATTTTGGCATTGCTAAGTTCAAACACTGTCATTCCCTTAAAAAAAAAAGTTCGAACACTGTCTTTGAAGTTCAGTTAAACCTTTTCTTGTGTCTATTTTTCAGCTGTTGTCAGATCAAAGTTTTGTTCTTTGGCATTCTGTTTATGTAATTTTGCAGTTTATGACTTTTTCCGATTGTAATCTATCATATGGACTCTGTACTGACAAGCATATACATGTGACACAGTGAGGCTATCTTCTTTTCTCATCCTTTCCCCTGGAGTTATCTTCTTTTTTGGCTCATTATGAAAATGAAAATATAACTTGAAATATGTATGATTGAGATGTGGGGACAAGTGTAGGTTAATACCATTGGATCTGTTTTAATTTCCTTGGTTGCTGCTTACTGTTATGAGTAGTCGATAGTAGATCTGCTATGTGTTTGTATTCTGGAAGTGTTTCCGTTGTTGCTGCATTATAGGCAGTCGATAATAACACTGCTACGTATTTGTGTTCCCATTGTTGCTTCTTACTAATATAGGCAGTTGATAGTCTCTCTGCTATGTGTTTGTTTTCCGTTTCCATGGTTGCTTGATATATAACTTATATTTTTCCTATCATACTCAGGTTACTTCAATAGAAAAGGCTGAATATGAGAAAATCTTAAAAGGCGCTGACAACAGAAGATAGTACCAATCTGTCTCGTTCGGCAAAAGGCTACAATCATAAGGTAGTTTCTTGTTGTTTGAGAAACTTGCAGATTGTTTCTTTTACTTATCTAAGAAGAATTGGCTGCCAATAAGGGTGATTAGCGTGTGATGTGTGGCTAGAGTAGTGCCTGCTTTAGATGGATGTAATGTAGATGAATGTGGTGATAGGCTTTTCGACGTTGAGTCGTTGACAAAGTATAAAATTCTTCCCTTCAGTGTGCATTTCACTGATCTATAAACCCCTCTTAGCTGAGTTAATTGGTGATATAATTCTATTTGTTATATGCATATGAAATTGAATTTAAATGAACAAGCTCAGGAGGTCCATTCCTGTGTTTCAAAACTTGTTAAAATATAAGATTTGCTATATATTTATGTTGTGAGTTGTGACGTTTAAGTGTAAGAAGATCCTAAAATGAAATTTAGCTTAAGAAAGAACATCTTTACCTGATGTTGTTGTTTGTTGATTTAGCTTGCTTAGGAGTTAATTGCATGAATAGGTTTTTGAGGACTAATGTGTCCAGTGGCAAAAAGCTTGGAGGAATCTGTGGAATAATGCAAGGCTTAGCTCTAGTAGTTAAATCGTATGATATTTAACTGTCTTATGTGCTTCGTGTTTCTTTTCCACATATAAGCTGCTTGTTGGATTCTCAGATCATATTTAAAATAGTATTGTTATCTTTATTCTTATGTTCTTGTTTGCGCTTTGCTGTAAATTTGAATCATTTGGAGATGAGTAAACACAAAGACAATGACTTGTTTAAGTGAATTGCATCTGCAGCATGGTACACTTCACATACTTGATTCCTTTCCCTTCAGCTTCTTGTAAGACTGTCCATTCTTTGTGATGTGTGGCAAACACCATACCTCATCATCCAAAGACGTATTTTCTTTCTTTTGATAAGCTGAATGAGCAAATTAACTTACTCAGCAGCTACAAAGGATACAGAAGACAAGACGAGACACCAAATCCAAGTAAACACAAAGACAAGACACCAAATTTTGCTCCCTTCCAAACACATAAAGGTGAGATACACTTACACTCACCACGACGTTCTTTCACCTCGAAAGCTTCACTTATTCTCTCGCTTATTATTTTGTCGTCCAGTTTATGTGTTGGTTTTAGCTGCTCACTGAATACTTTGTAGTCAAAACCCAAAGACTTGTCTATTTTGTTCTCATCTCATCCCTTTACAATCTTATATAGAGACCAATCTTAAGCTATATACTATAATCCAAGATTTCAGCATAACATATTTTCTTATCATAGGTTTATTTTAATACCCTATTGCAATTTTTTTGTGTTTTAAATAATGTACTTTGTATTCATATTATTTTTTAGTGTTTGATAAGTTTGAATTATAAAATTCTTCTATTCCACTTCCTCTCCTCACTTGCGCTATCTCTGGTGTTTCTTCTTCTTCTTCTTCTTCTTATATCAGTAGTCCGACTTCATTGCACTAAACTGTATTTTGTCAAATTTGACTAAGTTTGCGCTTGTAGCTAGCTTCTAATCACTTAATTAATGGTTTAACTCAATTTTCTATTAAACTGTGTTAGCTCAATGCGCAATATATGATTAAGATTATTATCAGACTGTAAAAATTATATATTTGATATAGTTCGGAGAATTTCTTTCCTTTCAAACAAATACTAACTATGCATTTGCTTAAATAATAGTACTAATTATTTTTACTTATTTACAGTTTTCTCAAGAAACTTATTCATCGGAAAATGTGGATGAGGTTAGAGACGTGTGGGTCGAGTATTTTCTCAAGCAAGATGAAGACGAAGACGAAGAAAACAAAGATGTTGGTATGGAAATAACTCCATGAGTTTCGATTCCAGTTATTGGTAAATTGGTGTGAATGATTAGATTTTAGAACCTTTTGTTTTACGTTTTTGGAAATTATGATGTCAAGCTTTTACGTTTATGGAAACTACAGTTAATGTAAAACTTTTGCGTTTTGAACATTATTTATTGGAAATATATTTTTGGTAATAATATGGATTATTATGGAATTGTTAATGAATTAATACGAAATGGTATAGCAGCAGGTGTAAGTTACAAGTTTAACACGACTTCTGAATGCAGCAGGTGTAAACACGTTTAACAGCAGGTTTAAAGTTTAATAGCATCAGGTTTAAGTAAACTACAGGTTTATACCTGCTATTATCTAATGTGTTTTTAAAAAATATAAATGAAAAAAGACCCGTTATGTATAAAAAGAGCTCTCTAGTTATAATACTAAAAAATTTCAAAGAGACCCCATATCTCAGATATGGGGTCTTAATTTCGTGAATAAAAAAATTAAAGAAATTCAAAGAGACCCCCTATCTTACCTATGGGGTCTGAATATTTTTAACAAAAAGATCCCATATCTCTAAAAAGGGGTCTCTTTCCCCTCTAAAATATTTTTGACAAACTTTATATAAGAGACCCCTTTTCTTACGTAAGGGGTCTCTAGCTTTTAACAAACAGACCCCCTCTAGGAGAGGGGGTCTCTTTTAAAAAGAGACCCCCCCATCTAGAGACCCCCTTTAAGGAGGTCTCTTCGGCTATTTTGGACGGGTCTCTTTGCCCATTTTTGTAGTAGTGATATTATTCGTGTTGTTCTTTTAACATTGTTAATCATTGCAATTATTTCCATAATCAAGTTATTATCATTATAAAAACGCAATTGTACAACATGTAAAAGAAAATAAAAAATAAAAAAAAAGTGGGGATCAAATTTTGTTGTCTAAAGAATGCCCCATATTGATTGAGTTTTGTTAAAACGATAATCAATGTTTGATAAAAGACACAAAATTTTGATTAAAAATTTATGTAAAAGGGTTTCTGGTATCCAAAAGAAATGCGACTGCAGTCTGAAGACAGGAACCAACTTGATATTTAGAAATCCTAAAAGATCTTAATACATCTTGATTTGTGATCAAGTTAATTGTGGCTTGAGAAAAATGGTTTGATGTTTTGGAATCCTAAAATATTTTAATGTACTTTGATTCGTTGCAGTTTGGGAAAATTGGCTTGATGTTTTGGAATCCTGAAATATTTTAAT
Source organism: Spinacia oleracea (assembly GCF_020520425.1). NCBI lineage: Eukaryota > Viridiplantae > Streptophyta > Magnoliopsida > Caryophyllales > Amaranthaceae > Spinacia > Spinacia oleracea. The sequence goes on along the minus strand of NC_079491.1, from coordinate 100,656,369 downwards.
ATCTTATGATTCGTTGCAGTTTAAGAAAACTGGCTTGATGTTTTGGAATCCTGAAAGATTTTAGTACACTTTGACTCGTTGTAGTTTGAGACAACTGGCTTGATGTTTTGAAATCCTGAAAGATTTTAGTACACTTTGACTCGTCATCAAGTTAATTATAGTTTGGAGAAACTAGCTTGAAATTTTCATTTGAAGCTGAAGAAGTTGAGAATGAGTTATTGTTTGGCTTGATTTATTATTGCCAGGAATTGATGAATTCCAAAATTCAGGATTAGTTTGATTTTTACATAATCGGAATAACTCAATGAATCCAAAAAGAATTTCCAAAAACATTTCCATAAGAGTGGAAAATGAAATCGATTTGAATTATATGGACCATATACTCGGAATTAAAAAAGCGAGTGTTTTACGCGAAGAAATGAGCCCGAAATAATAAACATTGTTTATGGAGAAGTTTTAGTTTTGAAACATGAAGAGAATTCAACAATTTTTTTTTCATTTATTGATAACATAGTTGTTGAAATTTTATAGAAAAAAAAAATGAAAACAAAAAAGTCGAGTGCGCTTTTAACGTGCTGATTTGACCTTAATTGACTCAGTTCTGGATGGATGGTTATCTGATTGCTTGAAATGTGAATTTAAGTATTTGATATAATGCTATTAGGCTCCTTCAAATAAGTGCATAAAAGTTTGTTGCAAGAAAATAGAATGCAGTTAGCAGAAACAGAGGAAACTGACACATTTCAGCAAAGCGGTGTTTGAAAGTTGAAAGATGATTATGGTGGTGGAAGCATGGACAACTTTTGGTTGTATTAGGAGGTTTTTTTTCTATATATGTCGTGGTTGAAGAGCTCATAACCACACCAAACTTCATTTCAACAAAGCCTTTCAAGAATTTGGTGTACTTCTTCTCTTTTTTCTCAAGTCTTTTGTCTAGCTTTATTTTTAGTTCAAAACGCTTTTCTTCTTTTTCGAAATGAATAAAACTTTCCAAGAGCTTAATGAAATTGAGGTTTCACACAAAAAAGTCATTAGGGAAGCTTTATGAGGAAATCCATTATCCCGTTCTAATGACCTTATGAATCTTTTCACCAAGAATATTCTTCCACTTCTTTTTCTCAATATCTGTTATGATATGATTAATAATTTGGTGCAATTCTGGGATGAGGAACGTCATGTTTTTCGATTTGGGGAGACAGAGATGGTTCCTTTGGTGGAAGAAGTTGAGGGTTTACTAGGTCTCTAAGTTGGGGACGTTTCAGGAGGCCAAATGACCAATAATGCAAAATGTTTGGCTTGCGCAGCCGCTGAGGATTCGTTTTCCATTTTTAGTTGGTTCACGAGCAGGTTCATTTGGGTTATTTGGTTCTGTAGCTCTTCTATAGACATGTATGAGGGTGCGAATCGAGTTTGGGGGAGCGGAGATCCTTGAAACGGGGAATGACGGACGGAGCTTGGAGTCACTAAACCTAGTGTTGGCGATATATCTTCGAGACGTACTAACCTTTAATTTCCCGATCGGCACCAAGTGGCAGGACCAGTCCTATGCATAAGATAAGCTAAAGTTTAGGTCCCAAAGTTTCAAGCATTACTTAGTCTAGACTTCGACTCTCTCTATTGGTTTTTTTTTTGCTCTTTCTTTTATTAGTACACTTTTTGGTTTTTTTTTGGGTCATTCTTTGAATTTTCGAAACACTTGCCTGTATGACATTCATAGTTATTAGCGTGTTCGGTTTCGGTGCCGAACATTGTCGTCGTAGGAGGCCTATCAACGACACAAAGAGTTATTTATTATTTGTTTTTTTTGAGTCGCCTCTAGAATCGAGTGCTTTTTCTTACGCCTTCGTAGCAATTCTTTTTTTTACGAACGTTTTTTGGTGCTACGTGTTTTTTCTTTTGCGCGGGCACCGAGGCTGCTGCGCCTGACCAGAAGGCCAAGCAGCAACTTCAGCGCCCAGCGTCGGGCGTGAGAAATTCTGGCGCCCAGCCAGGGGCGTTGAAAATGCGTCCCTGGCTGATTCTCGTTTTTTGTTTGCGTCTACTTTTCTTTATGCGACTTCGATTTGTGTGCTTGCCTAATAACGTCCTTTACGCGTTGTGCAGCGTTTGTGGGATTCGTTACAGGCCATCCCGAGCGTCGCTTATTTTTGTGGCGATCATTCGGGTTTGCGGAACACGTATTTCGGTATAACTCTTTGGCAAATTAGTCTATGAATATTTGGGCAATTTCTTAAGGTCGTTGGTTTTCTAGGATAGTTTGTCACACGCAATCACATATTTCGCTACACATAACTAACATTCATCATGAGGCGATAATAACATGTCATGTAATTTATGATAGGCTTCTATGGGTGGTTATTTGCGCCTGGTTTGGTACCGCTTCTATCGTAGATCCAACACATGCCCCGGTCGAGGTAGTGTCTTCAACAGACGAATTTCGCCCAAGAGGCCAACACGCAAGTGCAAGCCAAGGGGGCATGCAGGCGAGAGGGACCTAGTGGGCGAGCGATTGGGTTTGGTGAAGGAAATAATGCCCTTGGTCCAAGTATGCATTCTATGTTAAGTCTAATAAATGCGGTTCAGTATTAATTAACAAGTTAATAATTCAGTGAGATCAAGTGAGCTGAATGCCTAGCTAGAGGCCGCTTCAGTTCAAGTGGAATTAATGATATTAATCCACAGCTTACTCTTGACTGAACCCGTAGGGTCACACAAATAGTACGTAAACGGATCAAGTATTTAATGGCATTAAATACTCCATCTATGGATATTCGGAATCGACGGATCTTGGTTTCAGTGGGAGCTGAGATCGTCACAGGCAAGAAATGAATGCTCCGGAAACGATGATATTGCCGGAAACGGAAATATGGATCGTATCGGAAATATAAATATTATCCAAGTCGTAGATGTTGCCGGAAACGGAAACATGGTACGTATCGGAAAATATTATCGGAAATGGAAATATTGCCGGAATCGGAAATATTGTCAGAATCGGAAATATTATCGGAATCGAAAATAATTCCGGAAACGGAAATATTAAATATTTGTTCGAAACGGAAATTAATTCCGGAATCGTAAATATTATATATTGTTAGTATCGGAAATGAATTCCGGAATCGGGAAATTAATCGGAAGCGTATCGTACGAATTAGCATCGGACGAGGCCTGCCAGACGAAGGCCCAGCACGAAGCCGGGCCATCGCCCAGCAAGCCAGCGCGCCACAACGCACCAGCCAAGGCTGCGCCAGGCCCACCGCAAGGCAGGCCCAGCGCGAGCCAATGCTGCGGCAGCGTGTGGGCCTCGTGGCAATGGGGCTGCGAGCTCGCGGGCTGCGCGCGCGCGCATGGGGCCCCTCGTGGGCTGCTGTGCGTGCGTGTGTGTGTTGGTGTGCTATACGAATCCTAAAGCTATCAGGTTTCGACTAATGATTAAATTCCTAAACCTAAAAGGATGAATTAATTAAATAAGAATTCTATTAGGATTCTAGTTTAATTAATTCGTATCCTAATAGGATTACGATTCCCTTTCCATACCTCTATAAATAAAGGCCTAGGGTCATTATTTTATAAAGAGTATTCAAGTATTCAAAGTGATTTTTGAGAGCAAAAATTCAGTCATACAATTGCCTATACTAGCCGAAAATTCTAAGTACCTTAAGGGCGATCCTAGTTGGTCAAGCTTAAGGCGGATCCGGACGTGCTGTGGACTATCTACAGAGGGACGACACTTGGAGTCCTAAAGACTTGTTCTTGTTCGGTTCGGGCGCAGCTAGGGAAGGCACGCAATAAAGTGTATGCATCTAAACTATGCTAAATGATTATGTGTAAATAATATGCTTTCCTGGCTTTATGGTTTTTCCGCATGATTTATGAATTGTCATATGTATCATAACCCAACAGTGGTATCACGAGCCTCTTATTATTTTCATAATCTAAATTGCATGAACATGGTTAAATATTACAAATTTGCAAGAATTAAAAGGGGTGATTAATTTTCGTAATTGTTAATTAATTGCAAATTGCGTTTATTTAAATATACGTACGCAGTTTTTCGGCAGTTTCTTCGTTACTCATCCAAATCGAGTGATTTTTGTGTCAATTCCGCATGTAAAAGGCATTCTAAAATTTTGACAAAAACAATAATTTTTGGCCGAACCCAGAATTCTCAAATTCGAAGCCTAACTATGACTTTTCGGAGGTTTTAAGTTTTTCGAATGCAAAATTTCGTAAATTTAAGATGTTAAATTAAATATTTGCGATTCCTGTTGATAAATCTTGAATTTTTGATTGACCTACTGTATATGTTTAACAAGTTTGAATGCCTAGCCTTGTTAATTATGCAATCTAATTTGTAATTATGATTAATTTGTTGAAAATTGGAATAATTTAGAATTAATTTGATTTTCATAATTAGTTATAATTTAATTAGATACCTATGATTAAAAACCACCATAAAAAATTGTAAATTTATGTTAAATTTTAAATTTTTATGACCTAGACTTGAATCCATGTTAATCGGAAATCAATTAAATAATAAATTTTCGATTTTTCGCCCTGAAATTATGAAATTAATATTATTTATTAATTTTTCATTAATTTTGAATATAAAATTTTAATTTTTATGCGACTCGCTCATATAACTTGCACGCACAAAGCAATGGACGCTACGTGTTACCCTTAAGGGGTGTTGTATAGTGCGGGCATGTGACGACGAGCAAGGGAGCTCGTCGCCCATGCGGTACGAATGCAATGAGCAAGGCCATGGTGCACGAGCACAAGGCAGCAGCCCTGCCTTGTGTCGTGGGCTGTGTGCGATGGGCGAATGGGCGAGGGCGAGAGCAAGGCACGAGCAGTCGCGTGTGGGCAGCAAGCGAGCTGCGCCACAGCGCGCACTGCCTCGCGCAAGCGTGCGGAGCCTCGCGCGCAGCAAGCGCAAGCTCGCGTGCCACGAGTGCTACGCCCAGCATCGATCGCTCGCGCGCAGCGAGCGCTATTGTGCGTGCGACGAGCGCTGCGCCCAGCGATGGCGTGCAGCGTGCTTGTTGCGACGTGCGACGAGCGCTGCGCCCAGCGATGGCAAGCAGCTTGCTTGTTGCGACGTGCGACGAGCCCAACGATGGGTTGCGGCAGCATGCTTGTTGCGCCGAGCGCTGGCGCGCGCAGCGAGCACCAGCTCGCGTGATGCCTTGCGATGGTGAGCAGCAGCGATGCGACGCAGCGTATGGGCTGCGCGCACATGGCCAGCGATGGCTGTGTGCGTGTGGCCCATGGGCGTGCGTTGCGTAGGATTGTTGCGTTGCGATTAAATCGTTTTGAAATTTTAATTTGAAATTTTCAGTTTACGTAATTTTAATTAATTTTAAAATTAATAATTTAAATTTTTTTCTTGGATTTTAATTTTGAATAATGTAATTATAATAAATTTTATTTATTCTAATTATTTTACTAAAATTAAAATCATGAATTAATTTAAATACGACTGAAATTAAATTAAACTTTTTGGATTCAATTATAAATTTATATGAGCTTTAAATTTTAATTAAATTTGTATGTTTCCGGTTAGAATAGAAATACATTTTTATGTTTAAAATTAGTAAAGCATATGAATTTATTGGTTTAAGTGGGAGCATTTTTAGTCATATACTCTTGATTAGGTCTACAAATCCTTAAGGTTAAAACAACTTGATTAGAATTAATAAGGACTGAATAATTTGTAGATTATTGGTGCCCTTGATTAATTGATGCAAATGTTTATGTGATGCATAATGTGTTTTACTAACCAGCTATGTGGGCCATTCATGATAATGAATGGGTGAATGGTATATATTGTATATGTACTGTTTTGCAGGTTATGAAGTGACTAGTATGGCCCAAATAGGATAGAAAATATGGTCTGCGTACCATTAATTTGAATGTAATTGGTCTAAAGTACCAAAGTTGTTTTTCAATTCAAATATGGTCTGCGTACCATCAAATAGTTGTAATTAGTTTTAATTATAGCTTATCCTATTTGAAGAAAATGGTTCCTCCCATGGAGATTTTCAAGACGGACTTTGAAGTTAAAGCTTCAAGATGAAGTCGGGCCATACTAGATCACATTTATCTTATGCATGTTTTAAGTTATTTATTGCTTTTAAATATGTCTTAAAATGCATGAGATAAAAGCTTGATTATGTTGCATGATTAAGGATTTTAGTTCACTTAAAATCTAACCAACATAGTAAGAGCCTTAAGTTCCAAACTTAAAAATTGAGTTAAAAGGTGCCATGCCAAAATATACACTTGCTTGGATATCCTTTACATCAATCTAGTAATAGTTTTCGCTCAGCGAGGTGTTACTTATTGGTCCTAAAGGGGCAAGGTACACAAATAATTGTGAGTACATGTTAGTTTTGGTGAAACTCAACGATATAAGAAAGGAGTCCTTTTATGTCGTGGCAAAATCGATAGGTTTACCTAATAAGTTCTTAGACGTACCTATCAACCAAGAATAGTTTCTAGACTATTAGCAAAAGGCTTTTGCTTACCTAAGATGTTTTAGGATTAAGTCGACAAACTGTGCTTAGTTCTTCAATGATTTTAGGATCTTGGAATCATTTTATTCACACCTGCCGGAACAATAAATTCGAATAAAATGCCAATAACTTGTTTGAATTGCATGGTTGCTTTAATTTTCAAGTTATTATTCATGATAAATGTTTAGACTTTGCATGCTTCAATGTATGTTTTAATTATTGTTTATAATTAAATATCTTGCACTGCAATAAATCCTTTTAGAAAGGTAACAGTAAATTTCCTCGATTGGTAGTGAATCCAAGAACGATTCACGGAAATGAGAGATGTGAGCAAATTAAAATGTACGTTTCTTTTAGCGACTTTTATGGTTGTTTTCAAAGTCGAATGGCAAACCGATTGGTGCTTGTGAATTCAAAATACAATGTAGTTTTGAGATCATGAAGCATTGAGTTTAAACGCTCAGCCTCACCAATGGTTAAAAACCTAATATCTTTGTCCATTTAATTCTCGAATGAGTCTAGTCCCTAGACATTCGAATATATCGATGCTTTGAGAACTTTAGAAGCTTCTGGTAAGATCATCTAGTTGAAACTTAATATTCAACATAAATTAAATGGTAAGAACCTTGTTGGGGTGATATTGGACATGTCTAACAAAGTATAAAAGTCAACACTAAAGAATTCAATTCTTAAGACTATAAGAAAGGGTACAAGAAATAGGAAAACGAGGAACAAATGAAAGGAATTTACAATTCCGTTTCTACCTATAAGTTTATGTTTAAAAGAGCAGTGACCTAGCAATCAAACTTCCTTGGTATCATATACCGCTTGAGGTTCTTACTTCGGTAATAACTCAAACAATGGAAGCTAGGATACACTAATGCCCTACAAGTGGGAAATGAAGCATGGCAATGCTACATTAGTTGTAGGGTCATCTAGTTTGTTTTAAGTCCTTTCAAAGGCTGGAACTTAATGGCTATTTTGTTCCACAATCAGCATACCTAAATTTCTGTTTCAAACACAGAAAGACTCACATTCAGAAGAACAAAAACAATGTTTGTTTGTTTATTTGAATGAAATGGTCACTAGTACAAAAAAGGTATGTTGCTTCACCTTAATTGCTTCGAACCTAAACATGCTCGAAGCGTTAAGTTACATTTGCTTCGGTACTATATTCGGGACCGATGCATTTGCTACAATTTGAAATGATGTCTAGTATATTGCGTCGGGTCTAATAAACATCGAAGTAATTAAACATTAAATATGCCCGCCAAAATATTTTTGAATTTCGCCAAAAAAAAAAATGCTTCGGACCTATTTGTAAACGATGCAATATAATTCTTGGCTTAATTGACAGCCAACTACACAAGCCCTAATTGGGTCGGATGTAGAGAAGGCCCGAAGCATTTGAGCACAAATTGTTACTAATTCACGTCCGACCCACGTTTCACCACTCCTTTTAAAAATTAATTATTAAAAATCAAAACAAAACAATAAACTCTCTTCTCTACTCTCCTAACTCCTAAGTCTTCACTACTCTTCTTCACTACGCAATACTTCATTTCACCCCGTTCCATATTCCTGTTGTTTCTCCCACCGGAACCCACACCAACTCCGTCATCACCGTCGACTGTGTTCGAAGCCGCTGAAGCCCTACTCTCCGTTCTTCTGATGCTCTGCGTGCTGCCATCAGTTATCTCCTCTCCCGCGTTGTTGTCGTATAATTCTCTATGTTGGGCCACCCTCATCCTCTCACTCGTTGGTTCTCCTCTCATCGCCGCCACACACGACCGAGGTCAGCCTCCCTCAAGTCCACTACCGTCTTGAATTGAAGCTTGCTCTTAGGTTTGAATTGAATATTTGTTTTTCATGTTTGTTTTATTAATATGGTTTTAATAATATGCTTCGATCTTACTAATTTGAGGATTTAGGTTGTGTTTTGATGATTGATTACTAATTCAAAGAAACATATAGTCATGGTAATGAAAAATTTGGGGATTTTTTACCTAATTTGTGTCTGTTTAATTAACTTTTTTCGATTCTTAATCTCATTATCAATTTGTTGAATTCCATTTTGTTACTTTAATTAATTTTGTTAAATTACTCAATCTGTTTCCCTTAGATGGATGTTTTTTTTTTCCCCAGTTAAATTATCCAATTCGTGTTTTTATTGATTATTTTGGCGATCCAAAATATGCACTTAGTTTTTGATGTGTCGAACAGTTTTAGGAAGATTTTCATGTATTGTTGTTCTTTGTTAAGATTTTGGTAATGATATTATATGAACTGGGAACAAACAATCGATAAAGTGAAAGTTCACTCAGTTAAAAAGGATATGAGATTGAGAAAGTGATGCAGAACAGTAAGCATCTTACTTGTGCACTTCTGGTGAATAAAATGCCACGGCTTATTGTAGTTGAAGTTGAGTAAAATATGAGATGCATGAGTAAAGTTTCAGATAATGATATAGATAATGATATGTAATTTTATCAATTGAGGTACTTTATTGTAACTCCTCCTCTCTTAGGATGTATTGCATCACCAAGGAGTTGGTTAGATTTTAGGTCTTAGACTTCTTCCTCAGCTACGTGATGCAAATCACAAGAAGCAGTAGGAACTCAATAAGTGTTGCATTATTTAGGCTTAAATGTTTGTATAGGTAAGAACATTTTCGTTTTCTTATACAGCATGTTCTGGGGTCTTTATATGAGCCCATCGGATATTTGAGTTTGAGAATATTTTTAGGACCATCCCTTGGCGCTTATTATGATTTTCATCGATAGTTGTGGAATCATGTGATTGTAGACTTGTAGTGCGTTCTATTAAAGTCTAATTTTAAAGCATAAAACCAGTTTCTAATCGTGTACTGCTACACTTTACATGTATTGTGTTTCTTGCGCTGCATTTTGATCTCTACATATACAGTGTTTCTGTACTGCTGTGCTACACTATGATCTGATCATATTCTAATTTCTTGATATGTACGGATGCTTACTAACCTCCATTGTTGCTGCATACTTCTCTGCACTGTTGCTGCTTATTGCTCTGCACTGATGCTGATTACCACTTGCTTAATGATCTACTTGATCGGTATGGAATCTATTCATGGTACGAATTTGTTCAAATATATTTAAGTTAATGATCTCTTTGATTAGATATTAGATAGGTTAACATTATTTTTTTCTATATATATATTTTTTGCAGGATTTCAAGACCTGTACTAATGGATACATTCAGTGAAGTTTTAACTTGTTAGGCTCAATATGTTTTGGATATTATAATCTCCTAAATTCTATTACGTTTTTGGGAAAAGAAATACTATTGAAACAATCGTGTCTATCATGCTCTATCGATTTTTAATATAAGTTTGGAAGAATTTATGTGCTCATTTGAATCTCTTGAATTAATTTAACCTCAATTCTCCATTTTTTGTGTTAATTATTATCAGGTTTGCTCCATTTAAGTTGTATCTGAGGTATGATTATCTTTAGCATCTACAATTTCTGGCGTTTTTTTATTTATGTTCTATTTTCTCGAATGGGTTTAATTTGTATTTGGGGTTCTTGTTACGGTCTTTTCTGTATTTTCAATTTGAATGGTTAGTTGGTATCGTTAGTTAATTATATATGAGAGATTTTCAAAGGGGTATTGTTTGATGTATCCAAAAATTGACGAGTGAATTGATCTGAAGTTGTAAGATTTGGGAAAATCTTGTTTCTTATGTGGATTAATTTTTTAATTTAGAACTCCAAATCTATAATGGGTTAATTTCTTATGTGTTCTTTTGGGGGAGGGGATCTAATCAACGATTATGAGTTTACCAGAGGTTTTATAGTGGTAGGTATGTGCTTTCCGCTATAAAAAACATGCTTAACATACTTAAGGTAATAAAATTAGACTAATGGTTGCTTCTGCCTTGTAATATACGAAGTATTAGACAAACTTGCGGATTTTTTACCTAATTTGTGTCTGTTTAATTAACTTTTTTCGATTCTCAATCTCATTATCAATTTGTTGAATTCCATTTTGTTAGTTTTACTAAATTTGTTAAATTACTCAATCTGTTTCCCTTAGATGGATGTTTTTATTTCCCAGTTAAATTATCCAATTCGTGTTTTTATTGAATATTTTGGCGATCGATCCAAAATATGAACTTAGTTTTTGATGCGTCGAACAGTTTTAGGAAGATTTTCATGTATTGTTGTTCTTTGTTAAGATTTTTTGTAATAATATGATATGAACTAGGAACAAACAATCATAAAGTGAAAGTTCACGCACTTAAGAAGGATATGAGATTGAGAAAGTGATGCAGAACAGTAAGCATCGTACTTGTGCACTTCCGGTGAATAAAATGCCACATTGTAGTTGAAGTTGAGTAAAATATGAGATGCATGAGTAAAATGTCAGATAATGATATAGATAATGATATGTAATTTTATGAATTGAGGTACTTTATAGTAACTCCTCCTCTCTTAGGATTTATTGCATCACCAAGGAGTTGGTTAAATTTAGGTCCTAGACTTCTTCCTCAGCTACGTGATGCAAATCACAAGAAACAGTAGGAACTCAATAAGTGTTCCATTATTTAGGCTTAAATGTTTGTATAGGCAAGAACATTTTCGTTTTTTTATATAGCATGTTCTGGGGTCTTTATATGAGCCCACTGATATTTGAGTTTGAGAATAATTTTAGGACCACCCCTTGGCGCTTATTATGATTTTCATCGATAGTTGTGGAATCATGTGATTGTAGACTTGTTGTGCGTTCTATTAAAGTCTAATTTTAAAGCATAAAACCAGTTTCTAATCGTGCACTGCTACACTTTACATGTATTGTGTTTCTTGCGCTGCATTTTGATCTCTACATGTACAGTGTTTCTGTACTGCTGTGCTACACTATGATCTGATCATATTCTAATTTCTTGATATGTACTGATGCTTACTAACCTCCATTGTTGCTGCATACTTCTATGCACTGTTGCTGCTTATTGCTCTGCACTGATGCTGATTACCACTTGCTTAATGATCTACTTGATCGGTATGGAATCTATTCATGGTAAGAATTTGTTCAAATATATTTAAGTTAATGATCTCTTTGATTAGATATTAGATAGGTTAACATTATTTTTTTTTATATATATATTTTTTGCAGGATTTCAAGACCTGTACTAATGGATACATTCAGTGAAGTTTTAACTTGTTAGGCTCAATATGTTTTGGATATTATAATCTCCTAAATTCTATTACGTTTTTGGGAAAAGAAATACTATTGAAACAATCGGTTCTATCATGCTCTATCGATTTTTAATATAAGTTTGGAAGAATTTATGTGCTCATTTGAATCTCTTGAATTAATTTAACCTCAATTCTCCATTTTTTGTGTTAATTATTATCAGGTTTGCTCCATTTAAGTTGTATCTGAGGTATGATTAATTGATTATCTTTCGCATCTACAATTTCTGGCGTTTTTTTATTTATGTTCTATTTTCTCGAATGGGTTTAATTTGTATTTGGGGTTCTTGTTACGGTCTTTTCTGTATTTTCAATTTGAATGGTTAGGTGGTATCGTTAGTTAATTATATATGAGAGATTTTCAAAGGGGTATTGTTTGATGTATCCAAAAATTGACGAGTGAATTGATCTGAAGTTGTAGGATTTGGGGAAATCTTGTTTCTTATGTGGATTAATTTTTTAACTTAGAACTCCAAATCTATAGTGGTTTAATTTCTTATGTGTTCTTTTGGGGGAGGGGATCTAATCAACAATTATGAGTTTACCAGAGGTTTTATAGTGGTAGGTATGTGCTTTCCGCTATAGAAAACATGCTTAACATACTTAAAGTAATAAAATTAGACTAATGGTTGCTTCTGCCTTGTAATATACGAAGTATTAGACAAACAGGAAGTTAGACTCTTGTGTAATGCGATGTCCCGTTGTCTATTGCAGCCAAATCCCTAACAACTAGAACTTGTTTTTTGTATTGTTTCACATGAATTTGAACTCCAGTGACCATGATAATGTCGCGGACTTGGATCTCCCAAGTTGCTTATCTCCTATGGCCTTCCACCAGCTTGTCATTGAAATTTATTATGTAACCTTGGCTATGGTAGACTTGAATGATTAACCACTTGGAAGTTGAAACTGTGAAGTAGATGCATGTGTAATTTTTTCATTTCATGTAAATTAATTTACTAGGGTGACTGACAAGGTACTCTTAGTCCATATCGCTGAATTGGGTGTACTACAAATTCTACCAGTGATGTATGCAATTTATGTGATATTCAAGAAGAACGTTGTTAGTGATTAATGTTAAGTATGGGTTAGTTTAGCTATCTACTTTAAGCTAATTCACTAGGCTTGTCTGACTGCTAATAGTATTATGATGTTAATTCACCAGTGATGTTTACATCGGCTGAGCATTAGCAGTTTGCAAAGATGTTTAGTAAATTAAAATATTAGTTGTAGATGTTCATGTGCACAATAGATAACATATATGAAAAAGAGCCAAAAGACCAATGAGATAAAAGACTACCCTAAGAAGTTTTTAGTTTTGACTTAAAAGCCATTTACCAAACATAAATTTTTGCTTTCCGAAGAGTTGAAAAGCCAAAATCCTACCAGAATGCTAGGAGTATCCATTGGTGTATTGTTAATATTTTTGTAAAACTTCTATATTTGTTTCATATATATCGCAAGTTTGTATGTTTTCGTAGTTGATCTTTCAACTTATTCTCTTTTTGGTTTCTTATAAATGTAAGATGTAACCAGGATGGTTGTGAAGCTGATCGGCCAAATGCTTTCTTGAGAGGTCTTTTGTCGGCTCGTCTTCCTGGGATATCTCAGATTGTTCCTAAACCTTAACCTTATTTACCATTGTAGTTTTGTTTGTTTTGAAGTATTTTTATGTTTTGGACAACTTATAAGAGCTATGTTGTTTTAGGATGATTTTATGGATTTTTAATGGTTAATGATTTTGTATTGTTTATGAGTTATATTTTGTGGTAATTGAAAACGTATTTGGTTGTGATTGTTTATTACTAGGACCAAATGGTTAGTGCTTTAGAGATATATGGTGACGTGTGGTGTAATAAATTGCCTCATTTGTCATGGAGGTGTTATTCTTCTTTTTTTAAAATTAAAAAATTGCACATATTGCTACGGGCCTATGCTTGATACCAAAGCAATTACTTCAATCAATTGATTCGGGAAAAACTATAAGCTTGAAGCAACTAAAAATTCTAATTCTTCGAATAATTGATAGGCACGAAGCAATTTGTAGTACGTTTTAATAGTTGCTACGATCTAATGACACGAAATATTGGTAGGTGCAATGCAATAGTCATCTTAATTGCTTCGCAGTTGCTCGAAGCAATTGTATACCTTCAATTGCTTCGAGTCTATTTGCTTCGCACTTAATACGAATCAATAACCCCATTTAGGCTCAAAGCAATATGCCTTTTTTGTACTGGTGGGTCAATTACGGGTTGAGTCAATATGCTTGATTAAAACAAACAACTCTTTAACAATAAGAACTTTACTAGGTTCAAATCAACCCCTTGATTTGAGTTCCACTAATCTTTGGCATTGTTGCTTAGACCATATCAACAAGTTAACATTCAAAAGCTCTATTTTGATGGACTTTTGAAAGTTCATTGATTTCTAGATCAATTTAAGACAACTAGTCTTACTTGTTGAAAGTAACAAAAGATATGAACTATTGTTAGAACGCCTAGACGATAGAGTTCAAAGCTAAAGAAAGGTTTTATGACTTTATTATTTCACACAGATTTGAGTGAATATAGGTTTATTTACTCAATGTGATATAAGTTTGAATCTGTTTGGCTAGTTCAAAGATTCAGAAGTATAAATCCCACTAGGCAAGAAATCATAAAGATCTAGGTTAGATCATATTAATGATTGCTTGAGACCAAGAATGATCATCAATGATTGTGTGTTGTAATTTCACGATCTAGTTCCATAAGATATGGCATATCTAAGTTGGAATGATCGAAGTCAATTGGTACTTGATTCGATCAATGATGAATCATAAAGACTTTTCCTATAATTTCTAAAACAAAATGCTCAACTACCACCAAACTAAACCAAATTCGTCAAAGCTTTTGAAAAGTAATTTCAGAATATCTTTTCATAAAATATATCTAGAGAGTTGCAAAACTCAGTGGGAGCTTAGTGTTTGTCATTCGACAAACTAAGGCCCAAATATAGATATATGTTTCATTGTGATTTATTCAAATGAGACACAAGGGTATTGTTTCTACCACGAATTTTTGAGAACATAATGTTTGTTTGCTCGAAATGATGTCCTTTTGGAGATTCGTTTCCAAAATGACAAGTGGGAGAAAATAGACCTCGAAAGTCTTCGAGGCGAACAACAAACATAAACGGACAATCTGGAGGCTTTTCGAAGTTCTTTAGAAAATCCGAACACGTATTCTTTAAGGACTTTAGAAGTGGCTTTTAAAGAATAGACATCTCTTAGAAGACTTTACAAGTGCTTCAAGGAGAACAGAATATTCAAAGGACTTTTAAGTGGCTATTGATATTCTATTGTTTGATGTTCTATACCCAAGTAGGCATAGAGTTCGGTCACTGAAGCTATGCGATTCTTCTATTAGATAGCGAAGAAACCTACAACCTGCAGTCAAACTATTATCATGTAGATTAATAAGTTTGTGACCTGTAAGAAAGCTATGACGAAACCCAGATTCCCTAAAATGGTTAGAGGCCATATATAGACTCAAATGTTTTAAATGGTTAGAGGCCATAAAACATACTCAATGTTTTGATGACAAAATTAAAATTTTGTTGATTTGCAAGAATAGTTTCACACCTATTGGTTGCAAGTTTGTTTTAAGGATAAAAACCATCAAACATGAAATTGTGTTCACACACAAAGCTAGATTAGTTGCTAAAGGTTACAAGCAAATTCACGATGTGGATTGTGTTGAAACCTCATGCAAAATCGTAATGCTTAAGTCTATAATTCAAGCAATGATTGCATATTGGTACATATGGCAATTGGATGACAAAACATCTTCCTCAGTCAAATGTTGGAAGAAACTATGTACATGGTATGTCATAGGATTTGTGGATCCAAATAAATTCTTGAAAAGAAAAGCTAGTTTATAAAATCTAAGTACAGATTTAAGCAAGCAATTGGGAATTAGAACTATATTTTAGTGAAGCTAATAAGTATTTTAGTTTCATAAAATGTACATGATTCTTATAGATATATAAGAAGTTTAGTGGGAGTACATAAAACTTAATTGGTCCTATGTGTATCACACACATATCTCTCTATTGTGAAATAACATTCAAATGCTAATGACTTAGATTTGAAATTATTCATCAATGATGGACCAAGGCGAAACTTAGTACATACTGGGTACTAAGATCTATTTACAAAGATCTTATAATATTGTTTTGGATTAAGTAATGGCATTTCCTAAATCAAACACGAAAGACTCCATTGGAGATATTCGACCCATATGAATAAATCTAAGTAAAGGATGTTTGAACTATGTATAAGCATTTACTAAGTTAAACATCAAAGAATCTAAGTAAGATTCTTAAACCTATATTATATGTCAAAGAATTTAGCTGGATTTAGTATCTACTGAAACTAGATGAGCTAAAGTTACATGAATAGAATTCAATTGGGAATTATTCTGCAAAAGAATTTATCATGTATGATATAATATGAGGATCGCCAAAAACGTATCGTATGACTTTAGCCATGACGAACATATACCAATCTCTATTGATCTAAGTAAAGATCAACTAGATTGAGATCAAGATTACTTATGGTACTTGAAAAGGTACATAGGAATAGTTCTTGATTCAAGGAAATAAATATATGCTAAATATTGATGCTACACGCATAAACACTGGCAAAGGATCAAGCAAGACCCTTGGAGTTAACCATTGGCAAGGACGAACTATAGAGCATCGTGTTTTGAAAATGGCAACATGGATTGGAGACCATGAGTTGTTGCGTGGGAAATTAAAATAATAATTTCTATGTTCTAAGATACAGCTGGAAAGTCTTCCACATATCTGTGAACTGCTTGGATAAGTAAATCCAACCAAAGCATCACTAGCAACCTAAACAGTTGAAGTGGAAGTACTTATTGCCTAAGAAGCAATAAAACAGAGTTGTTTGTATTAATGAGTTCTTCATTGAACTTAGGTAGATCACATGTCTGCTGACTTGATGATTCTTCATTGAAAAATGCGTAGAACCACTCTTGAAGCAAGAAAAACGTCTGCTAACTTGATGGTTCTTCATTGCAAAATGAGTAAAACCACCATCAAAGTAAGAAAGAATAGATCACATAATAAACAAACTCGAAAAGATCTTATCATCATATCTCGAAGAACATTCGATGAAAAGGATATTAAGATTGGCAAAGCATGATAACTAAACCTATGCAACAAGTGAGAAGCAACACTCACGTTGTAGCACTGGAAATCAAGCATAGCTTTGAATTCCATGAACTGTTTTAAAGATGGGTTTGAGGCCCATGGTTGTAAAACAATGGGTTTGAACATATATCATATATGAAATGTATTTTCATATTCCATTTAATCTTGGTTTAGTATTAAATGACGAGTCCCTTCAATTTGACGATATATTCAAGATAGACTGTCAGGACCAGTCCTGTGACTAAGAAATGTCTATCAAGTGAACTTGAATGTCAAAGGTTGAAAATGGTCCCTAGTCGGAGTTTTCTATAAAATTGGACGCATAGAAAACGTTAGACGACTAGAATGCAAGATGACTAGTAGTTCTGTTTCTTGAACTATGTGGACATGGCAATGTCTTAATCATTTGCATAGATACTTACTTTGGGAAGACTAGTATCGGACAAGACCTATGAAACTTTACTGTAAGAGATGAAAATCTGTCATAAGTAAATTTCATTAAAATTATTAGACACTAAATCCTCAATACCTGAGTGATTTGAGATTACTTGTTTGAGAACTAGTTGCTTTGACGTTGACCAATCGTTGCACCGTAAAAGGAGGCTATAAAGGCAACGCTCAGGTAATCACCTATCAAACGAAGTCTAATCTCAAGATCGCAAGATTGGGATTGTCCTCCCATAAATCGGGATGAGATGCTTAAAAGTTGTACAAGGCCACTCGGAGAGCTAGAAACTGTGAAATGCATGGCCGTGCTCGGATGAATCATAGGTTATGATTATCTGTTTATTTGATAAGTTGAACTCTGAAACCGAGGAACACCTCTGGACATAATAAGGATGACAACTCTTACCTTATGTTCAAGAGCAAGCATCGAGCGACAAAGGAATTAGGAAATGCACACTTGTCCCTAAGGACAAGTGGGAGACTGAAGGAAATAATGCCCTTGGTCCAAGTATGCATTCTATGTTAAGTCTAATAAATGCGGTTCAGTATTAATTAACAAGTTAATAATTCAGTGAGATCAAGTGAGCTGAATGCCTAGCTAGAGGCCGCTTCAGTTCAAGTGGAATTAATGATATTAATCCACAACTTACTCTTGACTGAACCCGTAGGGTCACACAAATAGTACGTAAACGGATCAAGTATTTAATGGCATTAAATACTCCATCTATGGATATTCGGAATCGACGGATCTTGGTTTCAGTGGGAGCTGAGATCGTCACAGGCAAGAAATGAATGCTCCGGGAACGATGATATTGCCGGAAACGAAAATATGGATCGTATCGGAAATATAAATATTATCCAAGTCGTAGATGTTGCCGGAAACGGAAACATGGTACGTATCGGAAAATATTATCGGAAATGGAAATATTGCCGGAATCGGAAATATTGCCGGAAACGGAAATATTGTCAGAATCGGAAATATTATCGGAATCGAAAATAATTCCGGAAACGGAAATATTAAATATTTGTTCGAAACGGAAATTAATTCCGGAATCGGAAATATTAAAAATTGTTCGTATCGGAAATGAATTCCGGAATCGGGAAATTAATCGGAAGCGTATCGTACGAATTAGCATCGGACGAGGCCTGCCAGACGAAGGCCCAGCACGAAGCCGGGCCATCGCCCAGCAAGCCAGCGCGCCACAACGCACCAGCCAAGGCTGCGCCAGGCCCACCGCAAGGCAGGCCCAGCGCGAGCCAACGCTGCGGCAGCGTGTGGGCCTCGTGGCAATGGGGCTGCGAGCTCGCGGGCTGCGCGCACGCGCATGGCGCCCCTCGTGGGCTGCTGTGCGTGCGTGTGTGTGTTGGTGTGCTATACGAATCCTAAAGCTATCAGGTTTCGACTAATGATTAAATTCCTAAACCTAAAAGGATGAATTAATTAAATAAGAATTCTATTAGGATTCTAGTTTAATTAATTCGTATCCTAATAGGATTACGATTCCCTTTCCATACCTCTATAAATAAAGGCCTAGGGTCATTATTTTATAAAAATTATTCAAGTATTCAAAGTGATTTTTGAGAGCAAAAATTCAGTCATACAATTGCCTTTACTAGCCGAAAATTCTAAGTACCTTAAGGGCGATCCTAGTTGGTCAAGCTTAAGGCGGATCCGGACGTGTTGTGGACTATCTACAGAGGGACGACACTTGGAGTCCTAAAGACTTGTTCTTGTTCGGTTCGGGCGCAGCTAGGGAAGGCACGCAACAAAGTGTATGCATCTAAACTATGCTAAATGATTATGTGTAAATAATATGCTTTCCTGGCTTTATGGTTTTTCCGCATGATTTATGAATTGTCATATGTATCATAACCCAACATTTGGGACGGGTGTACTACTAGCGAAAGTGCTGAGTGGACAACATTCGAAGCGTATGCAACCCCCGATTGGCGATGGGTATCCTTAGTCCAAACTCCCTGAGGGAGCCAAGATTCATTATGCGGTTCTGCCCGTTCACATTAATATGCTGATTTTCAGGTCGTCCCAACTTGATGAGGAAATAAACGCGGGGTAGGATCGTTTCACCCTTCGGCTATTTTGATTACCTACAAGCACGAGTATTTCCTTCACTATCCCCAGTGGAGTCGCCACTGTGAGGGGGTCGAAAAAGCACGAGGCTAATGCGTGACCTCGTCCCTCGTGGGTGTGACGATTCTTTTTATTCAATCAAGTGTAATTGGATTTCCTGTGAGTTTACACCCAATTGACTAGTAATATAGGAGTCGCCATTCAGTTTTTAACGACAATGAGAAAAACTGACAAAACCCGGTTATCGTGACATAAAGGGAGTGCAATTATGTTTGACCACGACGGCCGTAGGTTCCCTTGTGATCCCTGGTGTGGGGATCTCTCAACATACACCCGCAAGGTAGAGATTGAGGTTTCGGGGGACTCTAACTACCGAGAGGAGTACTCGCTCGTCGATAACTCCAGAGGCAGGATATCCTTACTAGCTCAGCATAAATAATTGAAGGGACATGCGTTAACTATTAAACTAATCTGAGTTGATTTTAGCAATATGCAACATATAATACTAGATCGATCGCGATTATCTGATTTAAATAGCATTAAGGGACCTAGCATGATAATCCAATTTCTCAAAAATATTATATTTGTTAGGCGTGGTAGAACAATCAGATTTAGTTAGTTTAACAGTTCATAAAAAGGGCGAGGAAAATAATTAAATCATAGAAAAGGGGCACATTACGACGCACCCTTGAGAGGTGTGTCACGGTTCTCAGAAAACTAACCACTTTGACTTTGCTATTTCTCCTTTTTATTTAACAAATCTCAAATTATGGGACAGGATACGTTCTGTTCGATTTATGGATCGATTGCGACAGAACGCGTGAACAATTTCGCAGCGTGAGGCTTAGGCTAGGGGTTAGAGTCAATACTAAGAATATGAATTGTGTGTTGTGATTTCACGTCGAACTTGGGCTATATTTATAGAAAAGAGTTTGTGGAAAGATAGAATTGCAGAGCTCTAATCCACAAAGAATTAGGAAAAAACACGTACCTAGGTAATTCCAGCGCCCAGGCCTGGGCGCCGAAGATTTCGGCGCCCAGAGCCAGGCGTTGAAAATAGGGTCTGGGCTGTTTTCTTAGTCAGATTCGGATTCCTGAAATCCGTAGTGTTTGAGACTTAATCGAGTCTTTTAGTGCGTATCAATTTCATGACGGAATGCGTCTGGGACCGTTACGAACTCTAGGTTCGTTAGGATTTAATTAATACGTAACTCTTATTTCCGAATCATATTAGGAATAGGATTCTCGCAGTTTTCTATCTCATTTAGGATTTATGTTGGAGTGCAACACCTAATTCTGACAGGTTTCTATCTTTTATGACTTGCCACTTTTAGAACTTACCCTTTACGGCAGTTAATATTTTTAGCAGGTTTCCATAAATAGCAGGTTTCTATAAATAGCAGGTTTCGGGTGAAATGAATAGGGGAATTGAGATTCGTTATTTTATATGAGATGCGTTGTCAAGTGGAGATTTATGTTTTCATCATCGAACCTTCCCTTTCGGAAATGGGGACAAAAGTAGGTGTCTACATGTGTGTCGGCAGACGGCCTCCATACTTGACATCGGGAATGTCAAGCAAATGCCAAGTTTCGGTAGGCGCGGAAATGGTCACACACTTTGGTCGAGAACCGTATGGAGAGTCACCATTTCGTTGCCCCCGGGGCTAGCCCGAATGTAGAACACATCCGTTTGGGCAAAGGTAGAAATTCATTTTGCGCAATATGGTTTTCGAAAAATGCATGAAATGCCTAGAAATTGAAATTGAAATCGTACTTGAATTTGTATTTGTAAAGCTCGTTTTTCGGCACTCGTTTATGTCTCGCTGGCTTTAAATCTTCAGGTATACGGACTACAGGTCCAAATACTTCTCTTTTTGCAAGAGATTTCAATTCTGATTCAATTGCTTCTTTCCACTTTGGCCAATCATCTTTATGTCTACATTCTTCTAAAGACTTTGCTTCATGATCCTCATCATCATCCACAACATCTAATGCTACATCATCGACGTCAATTTGATTTCGGTTCCATGTAATTCCAGACATGATACAATTTGTTGAAATTTCTTCATTATCAGGTACTTGAATTTCTTCTTCTATCATGTCTAAAGTCTCTTCTGGAGATCCTTTAAAATTGATTGTATCCTCAATTTGACCATCATCAACCATTGCTCCTTTCTTTTTCCGAGGATTTTTGTCTTTGGAACCAATTGGTCTTCCACGCTTCCGGCGTGCCTTAGACTCATTAGCAACTTCTATTTATCCTTTTGGGACCTCAATATTAATTGGAACATTTACAGCTGGTATATGTGACTTAGTCACTCTCTATGGGTCAGTAAAAGCAGCTGGCAACTGATTTGCTAAACTTTGTAAATGAATTATCCTTTGAACTTCTAGTTCACATTTCTTAGTACGAGGATCAAGAGGATACAATGATAATACATTCCAACTAATTTATTTCTCCAGCTGTTTATTTCCCCCCCCCCCCCTAAACATGGGAAAACTGACTTATTAAAATGACAATCAGCAAAACGAGCCTTAAATAAATCCCTTGTAGTTGGCTCAAGATATTTTATTATTGATGGGGAATCAAATCCAACATATATTCCCAACCTCCTTTGAGGACCCATCTTGGAGCGTTGTGGTGGAGCTATAGGGACATAAACTGCACATCCAAAAAATTAAAGATGGGATATATTTGGTTCCTGACCCAAAACCAATTGTGATGGGGTGAACTTATGATATTTTGTTGGCCTGATGCGAATCAATGCCGCTGCATGTAATAGCATGTCACCAAGCAGAAATTGAGAGTTTAGATTTCATTAGTAAGGGTCTAGCAATCAATTGTATGCGTTTAATTAATGATTCAGCAAGACCATTTTGTGTATGTACATGTGCTACATGATGTTCAACATTTATCCCAATGGACATGCAATAATCATTGAAAGATTGAGAAGTAAATTCACCAGCATTATCAAGACGAATAGACTTGATAGCAGTATCTGGAAAATGTGCTCTTAATTTAATCAATTGAGCAAGTAGCCTCGCAGACGCCAGGTTGCGAGTTGATAACAAACATACCTGTGACCATCTAGTCGATGCATCGATTAAAACCATAAAGTATCTAAATGATCCACGTGGGGGATGTATTGGCCCACAAATATCCTCTTGTATACGTTCCAAAAAATTGATTGATTCAAAATTTATCTTAGCTGGTGATGGCCGAATTATCAAATTTCCTTGTGAGCAAGCAACACATGAAAAATTATTAGAGAGAATCTGCTGGCTCTTTAATGAATGCCCACAAGAATTTTCAATAATTTTTTGCATCATTATTGAACCGGGATGGCCTAACCGGTCATGGAAAACTATGAAGCTATCAGTAAACTTCTGGTTTACTATAGCATGTGTTTCAATCGAATTAATTTTAATGTAGTACAAACCAGTGGAGAATGTAGGTAATTTCAGTTAAGAAGTAATTTTAAACATGGTTGAATTATACTCACTCACAGATTTAAAATCTTGTAATCTCAAATGCAACCAATCGTAACGAGCCTGTGGCAATATCACAGTTTTCTGGTGGTCATCCCTTTCCTTTAGATTACTCCAAAGGATTGTTGGGTCTTTAACTGTCAGATACTCAGTTTTAAGCCCTTCGTGGAGGTGATGGCGAAGAAATATCATAGCCTTAACTTTATCTTGACATGTTGCTTTATTTCCTTCTTTTATTGTGTCACCAAGCCCTTTAGCATCTAGGTGTATTTCAGCATCTAACACCCATGACAAATAGTTTTTTCCAGTAATATCAAGGGCCACAATCTCAAGTTTTGCTAGGTTCGACATTATTCACTAGAGGGTGTTCAAAAGTACCCGACCCACTACCCCGCTGACCCGCTTAAAAATATTCTGGTATTTTTATAAATTTTATGTAAATAGCGGGTCGGGTACCCGACCTGTGAAAATATGCAAGTTTCCGAATCGGGTCATGGGCCGAACTTTTGAGTTAACGGGTACCCGACTACCCGTTAACTTTATAAATTAGATGTTGGTTTCTGAGATTTTTGGGTCCTATTCTTTTTTCTTTGACTATCCTTTCATTTTTTTTCACCCCCTCGCTCTCCTCTTCTATCCCCCCAAAGGCCCAAACTATCCTCTATGAAATCTCCCTCTCAAGCTCTCATCTCTCTCCTCAATCTCATTGATTATTGTGGAAGACGGGATCTTTCCATAAGGCTCCGTTTGGTAGGGCGTAAATGAAAACGATTTTCCCCTTTTCAATCATTTTACGTTGTTTGGTTGGGTAAGGGATGGAAAAAAAAAATTCCATGACTCCTTCTAAGGTGGAAAACCCTTTTTCATTTGAAAGGGAGGGAAAACACTTTTCCTTCTTTTCTCCTTACCTCCCTTTCCTTTCTTCCCCTCTATCTTCACCATCTTCTCCCATTTTCCTTTAAGGTACCAAACAAAGGAAAACTAGTTTGGAATTGTGTTTTCCCTTAAAATGTTTTCCGTGGAAAATCATTTTACAATGAAAACGTTTTACGCCTTACCAAACAGAGCCTAAAACGTCGATGATCTTTCCATCGAGTCACGGAAGACACACTTCACTCCTTCCAGATCCAACCTATTTTATTTGCAGTTTGTATGGTTTAATTTTTATCAGTTGTTATATGCTCTTAGTTAGACAGTTAGTCGATGGGTTTTCACAAAGATTACCAATGAAAGTTGTGGAAGACAGTGTTCGTGAGCTTTGCTAATAGGGGGTAAATTTTTATCAAAAAAATGGCAAACTAGTAGCCTAATTAATGTAGATCTGCTGGTGATTTTCTAATTTCAAAGTGGGGAGATGAATTAGAGAAAATGGGAGTGCAGATTTCATTATTCTATTAAATCAATGAATGCTAAGCAAACTTAGTTGTTTTGTTTCCTTATTAACAACTTATAACGCATAAGTGCATAACTTAGAACTCCTACAACTCATTTTATTATTATTTTTTTTTTTTTTTGAGATTTAAGGTTTATGCTTTTTTTGCGGGTACCCTATGACCCGACCCGGTAATTTTGGGTGCCCGATATACGAGTACCAGAAACTAGCGGGTCGAGTCATGGGCCGTTATTTTTACTACCCGGCAATGAGGGTTTACGGGTTTTCAGGTACCCGAAACGTCGGGTACTCGCTAATAAACACTAGTGGAAAAAGGCTTATTTGCATCCCCGCATTTGCCACGCCATTCTGAACATGTGACGCAAATGACAAATTTTTGCATAAAATTTAGTCATTTGCGTCGCAGCTTTGTTAAACTGCGACGCAAATGACTCTAGGATGCCCCCCAGAGTCATTTGCGTCGCAGATTAGTAAAACTGCGACGCAATTAACTCAATCAAGTGCGTCGCAGATTTACTAATCTGCGACGCAAATGACTCTGGGGGGCATCCTAGAGTCATTTGCGTCGCAGTTTAACAAAGCTGCGACGCAAATGTGTTTTGATTTTTTTTTTTTCTAATTCGCGCTCAGCTTAATTGCTTAGGAACATTCTGACTTAGGTTAATATTGCTCGACAAACACTAGCTGCTTCCCTCCCAAACGAAACCAACACCAACACTAGCTGCTTTGTTCTCACCGGCGGCTTCACCCTGTTCACTGTCGTCGTTGCCTTCGCCGCCTTCCGTCGTTGCCGCGCCGTTCCTTTGCTGCTTCACTGCTTCACTGCTTCGCCACTTCACTACTTCACTGATTCCTGCCCTTCTTCCTTTTTAGAGTCGCCGCCCACGGCCAAGGAAGTCATCCACGGCACGGCAGCCGCCCACGCCGCCGCCCACTCAGCCGCCCTTGTTCATTGTCGTCTCTCCTCTCTTAGGTATTGAATTTTAGTTTTGATATTTATTGAATTTTAATTGTGCATTTTAATTTTAATTGTGGACATTATAATTGAATTTTAATTATGCATTATAATTGAATTTTAATGGTTGATATTATTTGTTGAATTTTAATTGGGTACATTTTAGGATTTAGGTTTTGTTGAATTTTAGTTGTAGGTTTTGTTGAATTTTAGTTGAATTTTAATTGGGTACATTTTAGGATTTAGGTTTTGTTGAATTTTAGTTGTTAGGTTTTGTTGAATTAAAAGTTATGAAATGAAGTTTTGGGTATGAAATGAATTTAGGTGATATATGAAATCATGTTTTGGGTTTGCTACAAAATTTTGGATTTATAATGATATGAATAGCCTAGTTTATATTCTAACCTTTGACAAAATTTGGTCTAGTGGTTGAAAATGGATCGGAGTTGGATGTATGGTAGTAAACGATTTTCTACAAGGTTCTTACAAGGGATTCAAGAGTTCATTAAGGTTGCCTTGAAACATCAATCAGAACATGAATCAAGTTTAATTCTGTGTCCTTGTTGTGATTGCAATAATTCAAGGGGGTATCGGGATATTGATGATATTGTTGATCACATAGTTCGTCGCGGTTTTAAGGGTAACTACACGACGTGGACATGGCATGGTGAGAGCATAGATCATGGGGCAAGTTCTAGTATGCCGAGCTCGAGTCAGCATAATCATTGTGATAATGGTGATGATAATGAAATTGAGGATGATATTGGTGTTGAAAGTGAGGAAGAAGAGGAGAAAGATAGGATAGATGATATGATGCATGATGTGGAAGACCATCATTTCGTTGAGCGTCCCCATATGTATGATAGTATAATCAAAGCTTCCGCAACACCATTATATCCTGGTTCTACACAAACTGTACTTGGTGCCGTCATCGAATATTTCAACTTAAAGGTGGAAAACGGTTGGACCAACAAGAGTTTTTCACAGTTTTTGGAGGCCACGTCTGGTAATCTTCCTGAAGGAAACAAACTTCCAAGGTCTAACTATGAGGCCCAGAAGCTTATGTGTCCTTTGGGTATGGATTATGAGAAGATACACGCGTGTCCAAATGATTGCGTGTTGTATCGAAAGCAGTATGCAAATCTGCATGAGTGTCCAAGATGCGGATTGTCCCGTTACAAGATCGTGGAGAATGATGCAACATCAACTAAGAAGAAACCTTCTCCGGCTAAGGTGCTTTGGTATCTTCCAATTATACCAAGATTTAAGCGCCTTTTCTCAGAAGAGAAAACTGCAAAACTCTTGAGGTGGCATGCCGAGGGGAGGAAGAAAGATGGGTTAATGAGGCATCCTGCTGATTCTCCACAATGGAGGAACATTGATCGAAAGTACAAGGTCTTTAGGGAAGAAGTTCGGAATCTCAGGCTTGGTCTTTGCACGGATGGAATGAACCCATTTGGGACACTTAGTACCCAATATAGCACTTGGCCGGTTCTTCTCACCATATACAATTTGCCTCCTTGGTTATGCATGAAGCGTAGATACATCATGTTGTCGCTCTTAATCTCTGGGCCTAAACAACCCGGAAATGACATAGATGTGTATCTAGAGCCACTCATTGAAGATTTGAAATTGTTGTGGGATGAAGGGGTGTTGATGTTTGATGCATACACCAAAACCAATTTCACTTTACGTGCCATGATTTTTTGTACGATAAATGATTTCCCGGCTTATGGAAATTTGTCAGGGTATTCTGTAAAGGGAAAGAAGGCATGTCCAGTTTGTCATGATGATTTGGTCTCGAGGCGCCTAAAATTTTGTGGGAAAGATGTGTACATGGATTACCGGATGTATCTTCCTGAAGATCATCCATTTCGAAAAGAGAAGGAAGCTTTTAATGGAGAATTGGAGATGAGAGAAGCTCCTGCCCCCTTATGTGCGTGTGAGGTTTATGAACGGGTTAAAGACATTGAGACAGAGTTTGGTAAGCCTTATAAAGGTCAGCCAAGTGGTGGTTACAAGAAGAGGTCTATCTTTTGGGATCTCCCATATTGGAGAGATTTGGAAGTTAGGCATTGTTTGGATGTAATGCATATTGAGAAAAATGTTTGTGATGCCATTGTTGGGACATTGTTGAATATGCAAGGGAAAACGAAGGATGGGCCTAAAGTTAGACAAGATATGGCTGCTATGGGTCGCTCCGAGTTGGCACCTCAAGAAAGGGGAAAACGCTGGTACCTTCCCCCAGCTTGTTTCACCTTGTCTAAAAAGGAGAAAGTTAGCTTTTGTGAGTCTTTGCATGGCTTAAAGGTCCCTGCCGGTTACTCTTCAAATTTTCGTAGACTTGTGTCCATGTCTGACTTGAAATTAGTTGGAATGAAATCTCATGATTGTCACGTGTTGATGCAACAATTGCTGGCGGTTGCAATTCGAGGGATATTGCCGCCACAAGTGAGGTATACCATTACAAGATTGTGTTTCTTTTTCAACACAATTTTTAGCAAGGTGATCAATCCAACAATACTGGATGATTTGCAGGCTGATGTACTTGAGACCATGTGTCGGTTTGAAAAGTATTTTCCGCCATCATTCTTTGACATGATGCCTCATTTGATTATTCATCTTGTTCGTGAAATTAAGCTTTGTGGGCCAGTTTGTATGAGGTACATGTATCCCTTTGAACGGGAAATGGGTACCTTGAAAAATAGAGTGATGAATCCGGCCAAACCTGAAGCTAGTATTGTCCAACGAACCGTCGCGGAGGAAGTTGCTGCATGGGTTTCTCAATATATGGCACGTTTGAAAGAAGTCGGAGTACCAAAGTCTAGACATGATGGGAGACTTGGGGGTCAAGGTACAATTGGAAGCTAGGATACACTAATGACCTACAAGTGGGAAATGAAGCATGGCAATGCTACATTAGTTGTAGGGTCATCTAGTTTGTTTTAAGTCCTTTCAAAGGCTGGAACTTAATGACTATTTTGTTCCATAATCAGCATACCTAAATTTCTGCTTCAAACACAGAAAGACTCACATTCAGAAGAACAAAAACAATGCTTGTTTGTTTGTTTATTTGAATAAAATGGTCAATTACAGGTTGAGTTAATATGCTTGATTAAAACAAACAACTCTTTAAAGAACTTTACTAGGTTCAAATCAAACCCTTGATTTGAGTTCCATTCATCTTTGGCATTGTTGCTTAGACCATATCAACAAGTTAACATTCACAAACTCTATTTTGATGGACTTTTTGAAAGTTGGTTGATTTCTAGATCAACTTAAGACAAGCAAGTCTTACTTGTTGAAAGTAACAAAGAATATGAACTATTGTTAGAACGCCTAGACGATAGAGTTCAAAGCTAAAGAAAGGTTTTATGACTTTATTATTTCACATGGATTTGAGTGAATATAGGTTTATTTACTCAAATGTGATATAAGTTGAATCTGTTTGGCTAGTTCAAAGATTCAGAAGTATAAAATCCACTTGGCAAGAAATCATAAAGATCTAGGTTAGATCATGTTGATGATTACTTGAGACCAAATATGATCATCAATGATTGTGTGTTGTAATTTCACAATCTAGCTCCATAAGATATGGCATATCTACGTTGGAATGATCGGAGTCAATTAGTACTTGATTCGATCAAATGATGAATCATAAAGACTTTTCCTATAATTTCTAAAACAAAATGCTCAACTACCACCAAACTAAACCAAATTCGTCAAAGCTATTGAAAAGTAATTTCAGAATATCTTTTCATAATATATCTAAAGAGTTCCTAAACTCAGTGGGAGCTTAGTGTTTGTTATTCAACAAACTAAAGCCCAAGTATAGATATATGTTTTCATTGTGATTTATTCAAATGAGACACAAGGGTATTGTTTCTACCACGAATTTTTGAGAACATAATGTTTGTTTGCTCGAAATGATGTCCTTTTGGAGATTCGTTTCCAAAATGACAAGTGGGAGAAAATAGACCTCGAAAGTCTTCGAGGCGAACAACAAACATAAACGGACATTCCGGAGGCTTTTCGAAGTGCTTCAGAAAACCCGAACTTATTCTTTAAGGACTTTAGAAGTGGCTTTAAAGAATAGACTTCTCTTAGAAGACTTTACAAGTGCTTCAAGGAGAACAGAATATTCAAAGGACTTTTAAGTGGCTATTGATATTCTGTTGTTTGATGTTCTATACCCAAGTAGGCATAGAGTTCAAATCACTGAAACTATGAGATTCTTCTATAGTGAAGAAACATGGAGTTCAGTTCACTGAAACTATGCAATTCTTCTATTAGATAGTGAAGAAACCTACAACTTACAGTCAAACTATTATCATGTAGATTAATGAGTTTGTGACCTGTAAGAAAGCTATGACGAAACCCAGATTCCCTAAAATGGTTAGAGGCCATATATAGACTCAAATGTTTTAAATGGTTAGAGGCCATAAAACATACTCAATGTTTTGATGACAAAATTGAAATTTTGTTGATTTGCAAGAATAGTTTCACACCTATTGGTTGCAAAGTTTGTTTTAAGGATAAAAACCATCAAACATGAAATTGTGTTCACACAAAAAGCTAGATTAGTTGCTAAAGGTTACAAGCAATAGTTTCAAATTCACGATGTGTATTGTGTTGAAACCTCATGCAAAATCGTAATGCTTAAGTCTATAAATCAAGCAATGATTGCATATTGGTACATATGGCAATTGGATGACAAAACATTTTCCTCAATCAAATGTTGGAAGAAAACTATGTACATGGTATGTCATAGGATTTGTGGATCCAAATAAATGCTTGAAAAGAAAAGCTAGTTTATAAAATCTAAGTACAGATTTAAGCAAGCAATTGGGAATTGGAATTGTATTTTAGTGAAGCTAATAAGTATTTTAGTTTCATAAAATATACATGATTCTTATAGATATATAAGAAGTTTAGTGGGAGTACATAAAACTTAAATGGTCCTATGTGTATCACACACATATCTCTCTATTGTGAAATAACATTCAAATGCTAATGACTTAGATTTGAAATTATTCATCAATGATGGACCATGGCGAAACTTAGTACATACTGGGTATTAAGATCCATTTACAAAGATCTTATGATATTGTTTTGGATTAAGTAATGGCATTTACTAAATCAAACACGAAAGACTCCATTGGAGACATTCGACCCATATGAATAAATCTAAGTAAAGGATGTTTGAACTATGTATAAGCATTTACTAAGTTAAACATCAAAGAGTCTAAATGAGATTCTTAAACCTATATTATATGTCAAAGAATTTAGTTGAATTTAGTATCTACTGAAACTAGATAAGCTAAAGTTACATGAATAGAATTCAATTGGGAATTATTCTGCAAAAGAATTTATCATGTATGATATAATATGAGGATCGCCAAAAACGTATCGTATGGCTTTAGGCATAACGAACATATACCAATCTCTATTGATCTAAGTGAAGATCAACTAGATTGAGATCAAAAATACTTATGGTACTTGAAAAGGTACATAGGAATAGTTCTTGATTCAAGGAAATAAAGATATGCTAAATATTGATGCTACACGCATAAAACGCTGGCAAAGGATCAAGCAAGACCCTTTGGAGTTAACCATTGATAAGGACGAGCTATAGAGCATCGTGTTTTGAAATGGCAACATGGATTGGAGACCATGAGTTGTTGCGTGGGAAATTAAAATAATAATTTCTATGTTCTAAGATATAGTTGGAGAGTCTTCCACATATCTATGAACTGCTTGGATAGGTAAATCCAAACAAAGCATCACTAGCAACCTAAACAGTTGAAGTAAAAGTACTTATTGCCTAAAAAGCAATAAAACAGGGTTGTTTATGTTAAAGAGTTCTTCACTGAACTTGGGTAGATCACCTATCTGCTGGCTTGATGGTTCTTCATTGAAAAATGCGTAGAACCACTCTTGAAGCAAGAAAAACGTCTGCTAACTTGATGGTCCTTCATTGCAAAATGAGTAAAACCACCATCGAAGTAAGAAAGACTAGATCACATAATAAACAAACTCATAAAGATCTTATCATCATATCTCGAAGAACATTCGATGAAAAGGATATTAAGATTGGCAAAGCATGATAACTAAACCTATGCAACAAGTGAGAAGCAACACTCACGTTGTAGCACTGGAAATCAAGCATAGCTTTGAATTCCATGAAATGTTTTAAAGATGGGTTAGAGGCCCATGGTTATAAAACAATGGGGTTAAACATTTATCATATATGAAATGTATTTTCATATTCCATTTAATCTTGGTTTAGTATTAAATGATGAGTCCCTTCAATTTGACAATATATTCAAGATAGACTGTCAGGACCAGTCCTGTGACTAAGAAATGTCTATCAAGTGAACTTGAATGTCAAAGGTTGAAAATGGTCCCTAGTTGGAGTTTTCTATAAAATTGGACGCATAGAAAACGTTAGACGATTAGAATGCAAGATGACTAGTAGTTCTGTTTCTTGAACTATGTGGACATGGCAATGTCATAATCATTTGCATAGATACTTACTTTGGGAAGACTAGTATCGGACAAGACCTATGAAACTTTACTGTAAGAGATGAAAATCTGTCATGAGTAAATTTCATTAAATTATTAGACACTAAATCCTCAATACCTGAGTGATTTGAGATTACTTGTTTGAGAACTGGTTGCTTTGACGTTGACCAACCGTCGCACCGTAAAAGGAGGCTATAAAGGCAACGCTCAGGTAATCACCTATCAAACGAAGTCTAATCCCAAGATCGCAAGATTGGGATTGTCCTCCCATAAATCGGGATGAGATGCTTAAAAGTTGTACAAGGCCACTCGGAGAGCTAGAAACTGTGAAATGCATGGCCGTGCTCGGATGAATCATAGGCTATGATTATCTGTTTATTTGATCAGTTGAACTCTGAAACCGAGGAACACCTCTGGACATAATAAGGATGACAACTCTTACCTTATGTTCAAGAGCAAGCATCGAGCGACAAAGGAATTAGGAAATGCACACTTGTCCCTAAGGACAAGTGGGAGACTGAAGGAAATAATGCCCTTGGTCCAAGTATGCATTCTATGTTAAGTCTAATAAATGCGGTTCAGTATTAATTAACAAGTTAATAATTCAGTGAGATCAAGTGAGCTGAATGCCTAGCTAGAGGCCGCTTCAGTTCAAGTGGAATTAATGATATTAATCCACAGCTTACTCTTGACTGAACCCGTAGGGTCACACAAATAGTACGTAAACGGATCAAGTATTTAATAGCATTAAATACTCCATCTATGAATATTCGGAACCGACAGATCTTGGTTTCAGTGGGAGCTAAGATCGTCACAGGCAAGGAATGAATACTCCGGAAACGATGATATTGCCGGAAACGGAAATATGGATCGTATCGGAAATATAAATATTATCCAAGTCGTAGATGTTGCCGGAAACGGAAACATGGTACGTGTCGGAAAATATTATCAGAAATGGAAATATTGCCAGAATCGGAAATATTGCCGGAAACGGAAATATTGTCAGAATCGGAAATATTACCGGAATCGGAAAATAATTCCGGAAACGGAAATATTAAATATTTGTTCGAAACGGAAATTAATTCCGGAATCGGAAATATTAAATATTGTTCGTATCGGAAATGAATTCCGGAATCGGAAAATTTAATCGGAAGCGCATCGTACGAATAAGCATCGGACGAGGCCTGCCGGACGAGGCCCAGCACGAAGCCAGGCCATCGCCCAGCAAGCCAAGCGCGCCGCACAAACAGCCACGCCAGGCCCAGCGCAAGGCCAGGCCCAGCAGGCTGCGCGCAGCGCGCAGCGCGCAGCGCGCACAGCGCGCACAGCACGCGCAGCGCACAGCGCGCACAGCACGCGCAGCGCGCAGCGCGCGCGGGCGCTGAGTGGGCTGCTGCTCGCGCGCACGCATGGGGCCCATCGTGGCTGCCGTGCGTGTGTGTGCAAGTGTTTGTGTTCGTGCACGTTTCCTAAAACATGCAGAGTTCGGTTAATGATTAAATTCCTAATTCTATTTGATAAATTAATTAAATTAGAGTTCTTGTAGGATTCTAGGTTTAATTAATTTGTATCTGAATAGGATTTCGATTCCCTTTCCATACCGCTATAAATATGAGGCTAGGGCTCACAATTTATAACACAAGTTTCAAAGTATTCAAAGTGAGTTTTTGAGAGAAAAATTCAGTCACACATTTGCCTATAAAGTGCCGAAAATAATAGTACCTTAAGGGCGATTCTAGTTGGTCAATCTTAAGGCGGATCCGGACGTGCTGTGGACTATCTACGGAGGGACGACACTTGGAGTCCTAAAGACTTGTTCTTGTTCGGTTCGGGCGCAGCTAGGGAAGGCACGCAACAAAGAGTATGCATCTAATCTATGCTAAATGATTATGTGTAAATAATATGTTTTCCTGGGTTTATGGTTTTTCCGCATGATTTATGAATTGTCATATGTATCATAACCTAACAAGGTATTGGTTCATACCCCTCATAGAGGTTTATTTTGAATTAGCTAAAACTTGCCAGTGAACATTGGAATTACAGTAACATAATAATTCTATCTAGAGCCTAGAAAACTATTAGAAAGATCATAGAAAGCACTAGATAACCAAAATACAAGGGAGGTTGGATTCTAACATCCTCCCCCCACTTAAGTTGTCGACGACCTCGTCGACTTACAAGAATTACAATGGATAAAAGAAAAAGCTCCTACTCTAAACTCTGTAGTCTTTGCTGCGCCGTTGGTTGATGGCGGTTGTTGGAGTTTTCCTTGATCTTCTTGTCTCTTGGTAGCTTGTCTTGTCTCTGTTGGAATCTTGTTGATTTGGTTTTGATGCTTCTTGTGAATCCAAGTCTTCCTTGGTTCTTTTTCTTTCTCGGAGCAGCTTGTCCCGAACTAGCATCTTGGTTCTTGTATCACTCGCATTGCCGACAAGTGTCGGACTTCTTCCTTTTCTTCTTCCTCTTCTTCTTGAGGTATCATTCTCATGGCGCCCATCCTGTAGATGGAACCCATTCTCTGAGGCTGCACATCTTCTTCTTCTTCGGACTCACCTGTTTCATTGACGGTCATGGCCGATAGTCTCTTTTTGAGGTTGTCAATCTCCCCTTTGTGTTTGCACCCCCACCATTTATGGTGGCCTCGACATAGCAAGCAGTTGAGCCTACTGAAGTTTGCCGAGGGCGTGCCGACTTTGGATTCTGTTGTTGATTGGGATGGAGACGACCATGATTTCTAAGAGTCTCCTCCCCCACTTCTTGGCTTGAATCCCCCGACTGAGCTGGACGACACCTTCGAGCCACTTGTTGTGCTCTTAGGTGAGTTTGGAGTCGGGCCCTCCAAATTTATAGGCGCCCCCCTTGGTTCTTCTTCTGAGCGATGACCCCTCTCAGCAGAGTAGTCCATTTGTCGCTCTGCAGCAGTCATGGTGTCAACCTTCGCCCTCAATACTTCACGTTGCGCCCATTCTTGTATCCCGTGAACAAAGGTGAACAACCGATCTTTTTCATTCATGTCTCGGATGTCCAACATGCAAGCCGAGTATTCTTTCACATAGTCGCATATGGAGCCCTTGTGGCGGATCTCCTGCAGCTTCATTCTTGCAACAAACTCGGTGTTCTCGGGGTAGAACTGATCTTTGAGTTCCTTCTTGAACTCTTCCCACGTATCTATCTTGACCTTCCCATCTTCGATGTCGGCGTGCTTTGTGCGCAACCAAAGCTTCACATCATCCGACAAATGCATGGTCGCAGTATCAACCTTTAGATCGTCGCTCAACTGACAAATTCTGAAGTACTGCTCCATGTCGAAGAGGAGGTTATCGACTTCCTTCGAGTCTCTAGCGCTATTGTAGTCTCGAGGCTTTGGAGGTTTGATTTTCATTGCACCACCTCCACACGAGCCCGTCCTTGCGGCGCGCATCAGGGTCGCGCACTTGTCTTGCGCATCTTCGGCTTGCTTCTGAATAAAGTTGAGTTGTTCTTAAAGCGCTTCTTTCTCTTGCATAAGCTCATCGACCGCACTCTCGAGTCTTTCTATCTCTTTGGTTTGGCCAATCACAACTTCCTTGAGTCGTGCCCTGCTCTCTGACTTGCCTTCTAGCCAGGCTAGTCTTTCTTCGATTGATTCCATCTCAATTTGCTTCCTTGGGTCTTTCGGGGCCTAGGTCAAGCCTTGGCTCTGATACCAACTGTCACGGTCCGAATGTTTTGACACCGAATCCGTGCGGCGCCCTCTTGCCTATTGGCGGCAAGGAGGCGAGCCTTACGCGGAATGAGTGTCTTGTGACTCGTAGGGGCACGATTAAGCGTCTGATTTTAAAAGGGCACTCTTGCCTATTGGCGACAAGAGCGAGGGACGAGGGTCGATCGGGGCGCTTGTGTGCGCACAGCAGACACAAGCGAGACCGACGACGAGAGTGTATCTGTTTTGCGGGAGACTTTGATGGGTCTTGGAAAGCTTAAAAACATGTGATAGCACAATATCTATAAAGGCTAACAACAACGCAATAAGCAAAGGCAACTTCTGATGAGAGGTATTGGTTCATACCCCTCATAGAGGTTTATTTTGAATTCGCTAAAACTTGCCAGTGAACACTGGAACTACAGTAACATAATAATTCTATCTAGAGCCTAGAAATCTATTAGAAAGATCCTAGAAAGCACTATATAAGAAAAATAAAAGTACAGGAAGGTTGGATTCTAACAAGTAGGGTATCATTTTAGAGGGATTTGGAGGTGAGTGAAAAAAACATAGGGTATAAGAAATGACAAAAACCACAAAACAAACAACAATAAATGGGATGAACCCCCGTCATTTCCTTCCTTTTCCTGAAGATCCACAACCAAACGAACCCTTAGACCATGTGAATCCTTGACATTCGGTCAAGTGGAAAATAATTTCTCTCTCATCCTTCTCCTTC
This sequence comes from Spinacia oleracea, assembly GCF_020520425.1. Classification (NCBI taxonomy): domain Eukaryota; kingdom Viridiplantae; phylum Streptophyta; class Magnoliopsida; order Caryophyllales; family Amaranthaceae; genus Spinacia; species Spinacia oleracea. Next base: position 100,620,090 of record NC_079491.1, on the reverse strand, counting down.
TTCCACCTCATATTCCACTAACTTGACATACCACTTACTTAAATCTCTCCTTTTGCTTCTACAATCTTGACTCAAGGTCATTAATTTCTCTTACCTATTTTTTTACTTTTACATATACTCCACTTTAAATTCACCTTCAAACACAATTATTAATTTTAACAAACGCATAAATATGAAATTAAATTAACATTACATATAAATAAAAAATGTAACGTATAATCTTAAACATACATATATAGCACAATGAGGTAAAATGGATACATAACTGACTATTAATTTTTTTATTAAGTTCCCCTTGGTTGAAAACGTTGCCATATATGTTCAATCAAATCATTTTCTTCAGTACACTATACACACGTGGATGGTTATCATGAAAAAAGAAAAAAAATAAAAAAATTGCTGGCAGGTTCACATGTGACCCCAACATTGTTGCATGCATACAAAATTACAAATGACGGTCCTCTATGCATGCAAACACCCAAAAAATACTGCAAGCAGAGCAGGATGCGGTCCCACGCCAATTTTTATGCATTTGACATTGGGTCACATATGTGACCCGGGTCAAGGAAATTATTTTTTGACCCTTGTACACTGTCAACATTGTGGTCATTTTGTCCTGTCAATTATCACTTGACCCAATCTACATGTCAAGGTTGTGTGGAGGAAATCTTGCTCCATAATGGCTTGTGTCCAATCTGGATACAAGTGGGGGCATTATGGTATTTTCACCGTAAAAAAGAGAGAGGCCCACTTGGGAATAACGGACTCAAAAATTCAGATTTCAAAAATTTTGAATTTGAAATAGCTCAGGTATTTAATACTCACATTGAACTCTCTCTCTCTCCTCCTTGTTATTCTCTCTCCTCCTTCAAAGCAGTCCTTCTTCCTCGTGCTCCTCCTGCAGTCCAATTTCGCGGCGAAATTTTTCTGGGCAAAAAATTCACACCTCCATTTTCAAGACGAGCTGGGATTGATCGTTAATTTGGTGAATTTGTGATAAGCAATTGCGCTGGAGGAAGAATTATTTGTCATCAAGAGGTAAAACCCTAAAACCCAAATCGAAAATTTAAAAAGTTTATGTATTTAGGCTTATTGGAGGGTTTAGGGTTGTAATCCTAATTGTTAAAGTCGTCTAATTTTAAGAATTTCTGGTTTTCAGTTAGTTAGGGTTTCTGGTTTAATTGCTGCATGTTTTTGTTCGTTTATTAATAATCGTTTTTTAATATTTGTTTAGGGTTTTGTAGGTTGTTGGTGGAATTAGGAGTATGAATAATGGTTGTTTTGTAACTGAGTTTTGATATTTGAACAAATTTGGTATATTTGATGTCACCTAAATTTTGTAAATTTGTTAGAAATAGTGTTGATAATATGGAGAATAGTACTTAAAATATAGAATTATTTTTAAAAAGGATCATAATTTTATATTGATCCTAAAATGGTATTGAAAGTGTTTGACAGTTTGGAATCGCAAATGAGATTTGGATTGGTAGATTTGTACCAAAATGGGTCTAATTACTGGTCTAATTATGTGTGGATGTTTATATGTGTGCATTTTAAAAAGAAAGTAATTGCAGTGTGAAGTTTTTGAATGTTGTGAATTTCTTGTGTTTAGTTTACGTTGTTATTGTAGTCATTAAGTTTTATAATTTTGTAGGAAAATGGGTAAACGTAATGCTCCACTTCCAAAGGAGAAAAAAACATAGGAAGACGTTGTTAAGGGAAAGGGCGTGTCTACAAGGGCAGGAGCACGAACGGTAATTAGTACAAGAATGCTATTGTATTAAATAGAAGAATCCAATTCTAATCCAATTCTATTTTTAATATTCAGACATAAGTAAACTTGTTGTGTTGTGGGTGTAGAGAACAATTGCATGTGGGCTAAAGGCAGTGGAAGGTTCTTCCAGTGGAAAGAAGAGAAAAGTCTATGATGCGGAGACTAGTGGAGAGGAGGAGCCACGTACAGAGAGCAGCGATGACGAGGACGTCGTTAGTATTCATAATGTAACCACTACTATTAGACCGAAGGTTTGTTGAATTGTTAACTACCTATTTCATGGATATCTAGTTTTTGATTGAATGTACATTACTCGGAACAAATGTTTATGATCAATTCTTACATGGTTTTGATTGAGTGGCATTGTTGTATGCATCTTAGTTGAGTGTAGGTGCTCAGGTGAAGGAATCGGAGACTGTTGTGTCCACCAGGCTGAGGAAAGGCATGCATGATAATGATAGGATTGAGGTGTTTTCAAAGTTGATGTCACTGTTGGATGACAGTCGAAGGGATTTAGTTAGAAAAATGGGGTTTGGAGCCCTCCTCACCGTGAAACTGCGCAACCTGTCCCCGGAATTTGCCTACTGGTTAGTGACCAGGGTAGATGGTGCTAATGGGGTGTTCTATGGTGGGGGCGATATGGAATTCAGCCTGGATCCCATCCAATTTAACTGCGTTTTGGGGCTGCCTATGGGTACTCAGCCTGTACCATCTCTTAATGGCAACCTAGACACACGCCATAGGAATATAGCAGACCATATTGTTTAGATGTATGGGGATAGTGGTGGGGTTTCTGTTCAGAATGCTTGGGAATTTGCAGTTGGGATGAGGGATGGACATGGTAAGGCGGTGGGTACTATTGTCCCAATTGTAACAAGAGAGGAGGAATTTGAATTTAGAATAGCCTTTATGATTGTTATACTGGAGCTGGTGTTGTGCCCAAGCACAGACGGGTTTACCTTGGCGGGAAGGTTGTTACCTGCCGCATCGGTAGCACCGGAGTCAAATTCATATGATTGGTGCACGTTCTGTTTAGAGTGGCTAAAGATATGGTGCAAAATGTTTGCACATCAGTTTGATCAGCATGGAGTTGTTTCTGGATTGGGGGGCTGCAGCCTGTTTTTGACGGTTGGTATAACTGAAAATATTTATATTTATTGTGTATAATTTTGCAAAGCTCTTATTTGATTCTGAAGCAACTTGGTTAATGTTGTAGGTGTTCTACCTGGACCACCTGAATGTTGTTCCTAGGCAATTGTGTGTTATGTCGAGGGTGGCTGTGTGGTCCCAATCTGATGTCGATGCCCTGATAGAGGCAGACAAAAAAGCTGGAGGTGACTATGGAAGAACTCAGGTGAGATGGAATACCAATAATTCATGTTGTGTGAGTAGTGATTCAGCAGTATAATGATTCATTCATATATGGACTGATGTTTTATTTTGATGTTCCACAACCAGTCTGTTGATGTTGCTTACGGCGAGAGACACCATCCTCGATTGCCAAGAGATATGCGGGGTTCCTACATTGCAAAAGAGGTTAAATCTATTGTGTCTAATCCAATTTGGTTTAATTATATTATTAGTTGATTAGTTTATAAGTTTCTGGTATCTGTCCCGCGCGCGCACTAGATATTCTCATTGTGTGCTTGGAAAAAAAATTGTATATAGGTTCTGAATGTTTTAACAAGCCGATTTGAGAGAATCGAGGAGCAAATGCACAACCAAGGAGAGGTTTTAAGAAGTATGAAACTTGATTTGTCAAGAATAGTAGGGGTGAGGGAACAAGATAGTGGGTTGAAGGACACTCAAAGTGGAGGTACAAGTGGTGGTAGTGTGGGTGGTGTGGTTGTTTGCCCTGCTCTCGGAGGTACGCAGACAATGAGGCCAACCACAATTCCTACGGCCACTGCACAGCAGTTTGGAGTTCCGTCGCCGGCGGGTTTTGCACCGGCCTTTGGTTCAGCTCGGGGTTTTGGCACCCGAGGCTTTGGGTTCCCTCCTCCTTCCACTTCAGTCTCTCTAGTTTTGGTGAGTGATCCTATAACCCCTGGTCCTTCTTCTGCGGTTACCTCAGATGTTCTTGGATTTATGGCTCCCTCTTCCTCTGATTGTTCTGTCCCTACGAAATCTATGACCGCGCTACAGACTGAAGTACAATCTCCTGCTCAGAAGCCGGTACATTTTCTTACACTACTGTCAATGAACAATCCAATATATACTTATCTTAGAGAATTTTAATGTTGGGTTATACATATCTAATTTGCACAGGTAATCACCACTGAAATTTTAAAGGGAGTTTCACCTCTTAGGAGCTCCCGGAAGAGTCGTACTGATATGGAGAAGGAATTGGTTGCTTTCATCAAGGAGTGCCAGGGAAATAGCAAGTAAATGTCAAACTTTTTAGTAAATTATAAGGGGATTATGAATGTATTTTGTTAATGTTTATAAGTTTTAACTTGGAATACGATAGTTGATTATCCTTCAATTGATCAATATATGCAGGGATGAAGGACCAGAGTTGATTGAGTACGATGGTTTATGTCTAAGCAAATATCAGATGGATCGAAGGATGGCAATGGATGAGTATGCGGGGATAGAATAAGTCAAAGTGGCTAGTAAGATGTATACTAGCAGGTGGAAGGCAGAATTAGGTGCCGGTAGAGGACGAAGTGTAATGCTTGAACCTGGTTTCGGGGTTAGTTTTCAGACGTATTTCTCATCTATGTTATCATGATCTGATCATTTTTATGTAAACGTATCTTGAGCTAATTGGTACACCTTCTAATTGTGGCAGGTTAAGGTACAAACAAACGAACCCCCTCAGTCTCTTGTAGCCCCATTCGGTGCCCCCTTTGAAAACCTCGTCATTCGGGAAATGTTTGTGGTATGCATAATTACTCACATTCTAAATTAAATACATTTGTGATAATTATATGTAAATTTATAATTTACCATTTAACTTATCATATCTATTTTGCAATTTATGCCAGGTTGTAGTACCTGTGTTGCACATGTACTTCACACTTCCACCGCACAGACGTTGGTATTGTGTTGCATTATCCATGAAGGATAAGCGGATTTGGGTCCTTGATCCTACATCAGACGAGCCTTTGTCTGAGTACGGTCGTCTGATTAGCCACATGGTAATGATTGTATGTAAAAACATTTAATAATTATCGCATACATTTCATACATATGATTGACTTGTTATTCTTGTAGTTGAAGTACTTGGACACCCTGTTTTACTCTAAAGACGAGTCATGGGTAAAGGATGGACTGAGTGGATGGGGGGTTGACCTTGTTTCTGTCCCACCGAGCGATGAGTAAGTAACCCAACGCAATCGCTTCGCGTAAATATAAGTTGGTTTGTTTATATATGGATTATATGGTTTGATCACTGTAATGCAGTGTGTCAAGTTGTGTTGTAATGCTAGCATGGATAAAGGACATAGTCCAACGCAACAAAATTTCTGCCACATTCCAACCGGTACATTCATTTAGTTCCATGTGTTTAGTTGTGTGTGTTTTTGAAAACAATAGTCTGTAGTAATGCTATCATATTTATTTTCTATCATCATCAGGGTGCAATAGAGGATGCAAGGTATCACTTGCTGTTGATGAAATCTTGTGCGATTTGAATGTGAGGAGATCTGAGGTCTACGACCTTATTTGTGGGAGGCAAGTCCGTGTGTAGACCGTGTTTACGTGCTTGTACTTAAGTTTTTGGATGTACTTGGTATATACAGTTCTGTATTTTGGCAACTCTGTTGCATTTGAATTCTGGTACTTAGTTTGGAAGTTTGTTTGGAAACTTAAGTAGTTTATGACCAACATTTGATGTTGTATGTTTATATTTCTGATATGAACTATGGGGTCTTTTGTTTTAAAGGAATCCAGGTAGAAATAAGATATTTATGCGCCAATTAAGATCTCTGATTTGTAGTTATGTATGAAATCAGATAAATGAACACAGGTAAATCAGAAAAATGAACACAGGTAGTGAAATGTAGGTCAACTTTGGTATGAGTATGGCATTTGTCAACTTTGTTATGAGTGAGTATGGAATTTGTCAACTTTGGTATGAGTATGACATTTGCCAACTTAGCTTTGGTACACTTCATGTAGTCCTAAATTCAAGTTTGGTACAATGCATTTTACCAGAACTTTGACTTTGGTATATTTCTTGTTGCCAGAACTTCGAATTTGGTACATTACATGTAGCCAGAAATTCTCGACTTTTGGCACATTTTATGTACATTACATTTAGCCAGAACATCGAATTTGGTACATTACATGTACCAAGAACTTCGACTACAAGTCAACTTACATTTTCATTTGACTCGACCCATCATATTTGCTACACTTTTGGTGGTGATAATAAGATTTTAAAGTGGCCAAACTTGGTACACTTCTTATTTGGTACCACCACTTATATAATAGGCAAATACACAATAAAACACTTACAAAGAGTTTAGTAAACGATAATAATGATATTAGGAAAAGTAAACCTAAATTATCCGCAAAGCAGTAAACTATCCCAAATGAAGTTAATTATCCAAAAGCAGCAGTAAACATTACCACCAAAAAAATCCGACTAAAATCTTAAACATTAGATAATCCGCCTAATAAAACAGTTTCCAGCAGTTACATAATATTACTACGAATCATCAGATGCCTTTCAAGTACAGGTGATTGCTGTATCCTTTGCTTCATTAAATTCCGAGAGAAAGTCGTCCATTAGTAGCGCTTTTCGAGCTACAACAATATTTTCCTACAACGATGAATGAATGGTAATAAGGAGCAATAATTTGTAGGCTAGCTATATGAAGGCTAAATACAAAGCCACTTACCATTCCATATTTTGATACGATACGAGCGGCCGATGACTTTATCCATCCCAACATTAGTACGCCGCAACTATGACTGCAAAAAAACCAGTTGTGATTAAACGGGGAAATAAAATTGAAATGACACATAGAATGAATCATCGGTCCACTGGTTCACATACTTGTCGGTGTTGTTCATAAGCTCCACTAGTTGTCTTCCCCAACGACCCATTGTGCCTAGTTCCCACTGGGGGTCATGGACATTTAACATCGTGTCGATGGCCGGGATCTGTGATGTAAAGCATTCACATCAACCCCAGAAATTGTAGTTTGTAAATGACAATTGGCGTAAAAACTTTGGAAGCAAAACATACCATATTTTTCAGAATGGACTTATGCTTCTCTTCGGGGTTGGGGTACATAGTATCCATGAACCATATGGTCTTCTCCTTCAACTCAAATGCAGCACACCACCAATGGTCATCGTCCAACACAGGAACAAAAATCTGATTCCATCATATTACCACAGGAATTATTAGTTATTTGTTTATTCAAAGAACATGTGAAAGGAGAATGTTAAAACTAGGAAAAATGCCACACAAATCTGGGATGCAGTTATGTCACGAAGCGGTTGGCCGTGCTTCTTTTCCAGATGTTCAAAAGGATCCTTATTCGTAATTACCCTCATCTGTAATATAAAATGATGTTCAATAAATATATTCTGGTGTGTCACTTAAACACCTAAAACTTAAAAATGTGATTTTAATAATTAAAAATGTGATTTAATAATTCAAACTTCAAAGTGTGATTTAAATAATCAAAAATGTGATTTAAGGCGTAATAATTCAATTCAAGGCGTAATTACCGCAAAAGTTCGGTCAAGCATAATTCTCCGACTCTTGCCTTCGTAATCCAATGCCCACTTTTTCATATACATCTCCGCAGCCATCCTTACATAGTCAGCACTGACCCTCGCTCTTGTATGCAGGACCCCATAGCAGTCTCTGTGGGTTGCACCCCTGCCATCGCAGGTAATCATGACTTGTCCTGGACTGCAAAACAAGACGCAGAACTGGTTTAGTTAAGGTATTAAATGGGATCATATTCTTATAAGTTGATTAACTTACTTAGCCTCGTCTCTCAAATCTTTCCATCTCTTAACGAACGTAGTTATGTCATTTACCGGACCTGTGACCCTTTGGTTTGTACCAGACACGAAATCTCCCGAAAATACTGCTGAAGATGGAATATGAGTTCGGTGTACTAAACTCCTCCTCCTTGGTCCTCCTCCAGCAGCGGCCTCATTCAACTCCTCATCATTGTCACGCGCATCCTCATTCAACTCCTTACTAGTCACTGGGTCATCCTGATTCAACTCCTTATTGTTCACAGGATCATTCTCATTAGTGGCATGACACTCTTCGTTACCTTGTGCTAATACGGATTGAAGAGATTCATTTGCAACGTTGCCAATGACATCAGTAACTGATACTTGATGCTGATTGTCAATGTGCAACAAATCGTCGATAGCGGCCATCTTCTTGTTGAACTCTTGTTGCTCTATTTGGGTTCTTTGCGAGGTTGGATTGATCATCCTTGGACTTCCCATTTGCTCAAGAGACGTGAATGATTGATTCAAACCAAGATCAAGATCTTGTATATTGTCAGCAAATTGTTGAGCCGGAGAATGGATATGGAACTGGTCATGTATGGGAAAGCCAAAGGGTCTTGTGTTGTCCCGTGCCGTTTGCAACTTATCAATCTTCTCCTCGAGCCTCTCTAGGTAAGGTGTGATCAACTTCATAATCTGTACCATGTATGGAAGATGACCAAATTTTAGTGTGTATACTCGAACGATTTATACAATGTAAAAATATAAATGCGTAGATGAATTACATACATTATTTACTAGCCTTGTATCCTCGCAATCCTCATCTTCTAACGAGATGGGTGTAATTTTGTCTCTGGCGAGTCGGGGATGTGGTTCCCCATATGCAACGTCTAGTGACTGCCACAATAAACATTAAACATTTCCATAAATAATAACCAATAACCAGAATAAGTTTGCTACACATGATTTTAATGTTGTGATTCATTGTAAAAGGATCAACTTACTGAAAGCTTTTCGTAGTCGTCAGTTTCCTTCTTCTCCAAACCCCTAGCCAGGAAGACATGCTCAGTTGTCCAAACTCCTATCCTTGGAAACTCGTTCCACGACAGAGGAGGCCTGTTCAAATGATCTAGGTAGAATATCTGTTCACCAAATGCAAAGTCAAAAATTATTTAAAAAATACGAAAAGTAACATTCACTATGGGGAAAAATGGTTTGGAAAAGTACCAAGAGGAACAGAGTACAGCCACCACATCCCGCCACGAACCCAGCTTTGTCAAACTTCTCAGCAAACTCACAAGACTTAGTCATAAGCCACTCATGGGCAAACGTACACCAATCATATTCAATTGACCTGTCTGCCACGGTACATGCTTGCATCAAGGGCTTAGACATATATGATCCATCAGTCGAAGGACATATGACCAGACCCAAGAGCGCCATCAAGAAAGCAGTACGGAATTCGCTACGGGCCGACTCGGTTTCCAGCTGGATGACATTGCCATCTTCATCCTCTTCGACTAACGCATCGATGACTGAACGTAACGAAAACATTTCCTTTCCCTCCCCATTCACCATTTTGAACTTCCGAGACACCTTCCCAGCCTTAACAACCAACGCCGGACTATCAACCACGTCGAAGGGAACCGTCTTACCTCCCATTGGGAGATCAAATACGCATTTCCATTGTGTTGGAGACAACGGTTGAAGGAAATATGTCCTTCACCCAAGGTGCATTAAGTCTAATACCAAGGTTCAGATTAATTGCGAACAATTAATTCAGTGAGATCAAGTGATCGGAACAGCTAGCTGGAGCAATGCTTCCGATCAGTGAGTTCTAATGGATATTGAACTCACAACTTACTCTTGACTGAACCTACAAGGTCACACCAATGACACGTAACAGATCACCGGATTAAATGAATCGAAAATTCATTTAATAGCTTTTCGGGATTTAAGTTGGAAACGCATTATACGATACGACCTTGCATCGGAATCGTATATCGTATCGCGAATATTCGTAAGCTACGCGAAACGAATAAATCGTATCGTACGACGGTGATTCGTCGTATACGAAACGATAAATAATATATCGAAAATATATTAAACGCGGATACGAGGAGCGGCCCACGAGCCGAGTGCACGAAGCACTCAAGGCCCATGGGCACGCGCGCTAGGCAAGCAAGCAAGGCGACACAACAGCGCTGGCCCATGGCCAAGCAGCTGTGTGCGCGCGCGCGCCAAGACCACGACACAGCAGCAGCAGCGCGGCCCACGGCCCAACTCGCTGTGCGTGTCCGTGTGATGCTGCGCGGGCTTGCTAGCCGGCCTTGCCTTATGGCTTGGTCGGTTAGTAAGGTTATGTAAATAACCTTATGACCTAAATTCCAACTACTGCAATCACAATTCAGATCACACACAACCCTAGGAGAAAACAGAGAACCCTAATTCTCTTTGTGCATCCATAGTGTGTTCATCCCAAAAAAGCAAATCTCTTGATCGATTGTCTAAGCTACGATAATCAAGACGGATCTGATCGTGTCGGTGAACCAAGTAGAGGAACAACAAGTGGATTTCTTTGTTCGTGTTCGTTGACGGATTATTGTGGAAAACACGCTTCGAATGTAAGTTTGCTTAATCTGTGCTTTATACATGTTTCTTGGCTTTGGGGATTGTTCCGCACATGTTATTATGTTTAACTGTATTCCCCTACAGTGGTATCATGAGCCTTATGTATTCAAAGCATGAATTAGCAAGATTATTATTTTTTTTGCATTGTCGAAATTTTTGGAATTTTTGTTGATTTTTCGGAATTTTTTCGAATTATGGGATTAATTGCGAAATTGGCAGTTCCGAAATCAAAAATATTCGCTTTTTCGATTTTAAAAACCCTAATCTGATGGAAAACGATTTTCTAAGATCAAATCATGGGAATAGAATTGCGAAAACAGGCCTCGAAGCATCAGGTTTTGGGCGTTTTTGTTAATTTTTCATTAAAAATTAAATGTGTCGGACAGTAATTCAATTAAAAGGTCAACCAACACTACTCGGAATTGCTTGAAACTTTGACACAATGTTTCTTGGATATATGCTTGATCTATGGTAAAATTTTCAGATTTTTCCGATAAGTATAAACCCTAATTTTGCCTTTCCCCAATTCGTAAAATTTACAACCCTAATTGATTTTTAATTAATTATGGATTAATAATTCGGTTAATTGGGAAAAGGGGTATAATTTCATGGGTCAGTGGATAATTTTAAAAATTATTGGATTAAAATTTTGAATGGTTTCGTTAATTTTAATCACACTTAAACCAATTTATTAATAATCTGAAATTTAATTGTTTATGAACGATGTAAAATTTCGGATTTTGTTAATTAAAGGTTCAAATTTTAAAGTTGATTCGACCGTTCTTAAAAGTTTGAATATTGTTAGCCCTTGATTTATTAATTTTACGAAATTGGATTGTCGTTAAAGTTTATTAAATCGTTAAAAATCGTTGTTTTTCGAAAAATTAAATCGTAACTTTTTTGAAAAATAAAATTAATGCAAGTTCGTGAATTAAAATTTAATTTTAATTAGGTTGGTCAGTTTTACGAACCAAAAACACGAACATGGGCATGATGGAAGTATGGCTTGTCGAGCCATACGAGGCCGTTATGCGAGCCGTGCCATGCGACACGGGCAGCAACACGAGCTGCGTGCCTCATGCGCTCTAGGCAAGGCAGGGGCAGTCGATGCCTGCGAGGCTGCGACGAAGCGAAGCGCGATGCTTGCAACGTCGAGCACCCACGTTGCACAACACACACGCAACGCAGGGCAGCTATGCTGCGGGTACGCGATGCGCATGCGCGAGGCATGGCGCGCGAGCGATGGGCGAGCGATGGCATGCTATGCGATGCGATGGGCTGGGCGCGCGGGCAATGCTCGTGTGATCTTGGGCCTCTCGCACGACGGGCTGGGCGCAAGCCTAGGCCGTTTGATTGAACTTTTTTTTTAATCGTTTAATTAGTTGTGCTTCGTGTATTTGCATTAATTTGGGCTAACGGGATTTTTAATTTAATATTTTATTTGCTTGGGCCGGGCCGCGAGTTTTAATTTAATATTTCATAATTAATTATCCGGAATAATTATTGGTTTGAGTGGGAGCCACTAAATGAAATTAAAATGAAATAATTATTTTAATTATTTCGTAGGTCGCATTATTTTAATTAAATTCAATTTTAATTAGAATAAATTCTAAGGATTAATAATTTGGAAATTGATTAATCTTTTAGGACGCGTTTATGTGAACGTGAATTTTAATTAATTCACGTAAATACTTGCATATTAACATGGGCCATTCGTTTTAGCATACGAATGGGTGAATGCGTAGAATATATATTTTATGCAATGCAGGTACTCCAAGTGACTAGTATGGCCAAATTTAGGATAGTTAAATACGGTCTGCGCACCGTTCTATCTTTGAATGTAAAGTTTTAAATATGGTCTGCGTACCATGGAAATTTTGATGTAATTTATTATTTTCAAGTATTTCTAAGTTTAGAACTTTAAGTTAGCATTTGAACGAAGATTCAAGACGATGTCAAGCTAACAAGGAGGTGATGAAGATTGGATGCTTCACGACAAGAAGTTTTGGGCCATACTAGATCACCAATTATTTATGCAATTTAATATATATATTATGCGTGAATGTATGAATGTATGTATGCTATTGCATGAACAGGTTGTTTCCTATGAATCTATTAGTTTTAAGTTCACTAAATAATCGAACCAACATAGAAACAACTAGGTCCAAGTAATATTGAGTTTTAAAAATTGCCTTCCAAATCAACACTTACAAAAATCTAGGGATCTAAGATAGTAGGTTTACGCTAAAGCGAGGTGCTATTTTAGTTGACTTAGATGGTAAGGCGTCCTAAAGGAGCACGTTGATTGTGGTTATAACTCAAACAACAATGGCATTAAGTTGTGGCAATGGGATAAATTATGGCATTAATTTATTAACCAAGAGTAATTTGGAGATTACTAGCAATAGGTTTTGCTTACCTAAAATCTTAAAATACTTAAGACATGCTAAAGCTGCTTAAGGATTTAGGACTTTTGGGGTCTTGGAATCGTTTCATTCATTTCGGACCATGTTTTTGCTTTTTGCATGAATGAAATGTTTTAATAGCTTTAATGATTGCATGTTTGCTTTTATTTCAAAGTTATTGAATTGTATGAATGGTTATTTATTGCAAATTCTTTTCGATTGTAGTAATCAAAATGGTCGCAAACATAACAACAATCATATCATCTGAAATTCAGGATGTCGAGTTAGACTTGACTAATTTTCTTGAATGGAAAGGGAAACTTGTCGAAGTTTTGAAAGTTAATGGCATACATTATGTCGTTGAACAACCTTTCCCTAGCTATGATGCGCGAGGCATGACTCCTGAAAGGTACAGAAGTTGGGCACTTCACAAGTACCTTGTCACGGAGTTCATCCTTAAGTCTATCCCTGAGAGTTGGAGAGGGAGGTTCATTACTTTTGAACCTCAAGCTCTCCTAAGTAGCCTCGAGGATAAGTGTGCGGGTTTTCAACCCTTGTGCCAAACTGGTGGCAATGGGGTTGACGAATTGGCTAATTCGATGAGCAATCTCAAGCTCATAACCCCATGCAAGTCGTGCCTAGAAGTCGAACTTCTGGAGGCACAAAGGCGCATCTACTCTGTCAAGATGGACAAAAACACATCAATTCGGTCTCATGTGGATATGATGTCTGGATTATTTTTTACAATTGAGAGACTTGGTGGTTCCATCAAAGAGTCGGTAGCTATTGCACTAGTGCTGAATTCTCTTCATAAGGATTATGAGGGTTTTAAGATGCACTATCTCTTTCATCAGAAAGAGAGCACATTCTCTGAACTTGTGGAATTACTCATGAAATGCGAGAAAATCCTTAAGTTCAATCAAGACCCTTTGAATGTGAGGTGCACTAAATTCAAGAAAATAGGCAAGGGGAAGAAAAGCAAGGCTGCATCTTCGTCCACTCCCGGAGGGCATCTGGCGCCTTCTAAGAGCAAGATGAAGAGGAATGCTTATCCTTCCACATCGCAATGCTTCAATTGTAATGAAATTGGTCATTACAAGCGAGATTGCCCCAAACTAAAGGAAGAGAAGAAGGACGGAAACGTTGCTTCTCCTTCAGGTATGTATGTTATACATTGTAATCTAGCTAATTCTACTTCTTGGGTATTAGATACTGGTTGTGGCTCACACTTATGTTCCAATCCACAGGGACTAAGGAGAAGTAGAAAGCTTGATAAAGGCGAGATGGATCTACGCGTGGGAAATGGAGCACGGATTGCTGCATTAGCCGTAGGATCTTATTTTATTTCTTTGCCTAGTGGGTTTGTTTTGGAACTAGAAAACTGTTACTATGTTCCTAGTATCACCAGAAACATCATTTCCGTTTCAAGTTTGGATTCTAAAGGTTTTAGTTTTCAATTTAAAGACAATAGTTGTTCTTTTGCTTTGAATGGAGTGTTTTATGGTTCAGCACAACAAAAAAACGGTCTTTACGTGCTAGATACGAGCAAACACATTTATAACATAAATACCAAAAAGGCTAAAACTGGTGATTCGAATCTCACATTTCTGTGGCATTGTCGATTAGGCCATATAAACATAAAGCGCATGGAATTACTTCAACGGAAAGGAATTCTAGAATCATTCGACTTAGAGAAGATTGATCAATGCGAATCTTGTTTACTTGGCAAAATGACAAAGCAACCTTTCTCAAAGGTGGGAGAAAGAGCAAGCGAACTACTAGGGCTAATACATACGGACGTATGTGGGCCTATGAGTACGAAAGCTAGAGGTGAGTTCAGCTATTTCATAACGTTTACGGACGACTTCAGTAGATATGGCTATATTTACTTAATGAAGCACAAGTCTGAATCGTTTGAGAAATTCCGAGAATTTCAAAATGAAGTAGAGAATCAACATGGCAAGAAAATCAAAGCTCTAAGATCGGATCGAGGAGGTGAATATCTTAGCCACGAGTTTGATGACCATCTAAAAGAATGCGGTATTCTTTCTGAATTGACTGCTCCGGGGACACCTCAATGGAATGGAGTGTCGGAACGGAGAAACAGGACCTTACTCGATATGGTCAGGTCAATGATGGGTCAAGACGAACTTCCTTTACAGTTCTGGGGACATGCGTTGCAAACTGCAGCACTCACACTGAATCGTGCTCCGTCAAAAGCTGTTGAGAAGACTCCATACGAATTATGGACTGGGAAACTTCCAAAGTTGTCTTTTCTGAAGATTTGGGGTTGCGAAGCATATGTCAAGCGATTAATTTCGGGCAAATGTTTCTTCGTTGGGTATCCAAAAGAAACTATGGGGTATTACTTCTACAACAAGTCAGACAACAAGGTATTCGTTGCTCGTGACAGTGTCTTTTTGGAAAGAAATCATATTTCCAAATTGACAAGTGGGAGAATAGTAGACCTCGAAGAGATTCGAGACGAACAATAAACTCAGAACTCTTTAGAAGCAGTTCAAGTTGATGAACCTCCAAGGTCTTTAGAAGAGCCAGTGGGAGTAGTTCCTCAAAACGTTGTTGCCCCTCGTAGGTCAAATAGAACTATTTTTCAGCCGGACAGATGGACAGGCGTCCTCTTGACTGAAAACTTAAACGTTCTCATATTGGATAGTGATGAACCTTTGACTTACAAGCAAGCTATGACGAGCCCTAGCTCCATTAAATGGTTAGAGGCCATGCAATCTGAAATAGACTCCATGTCTGAAAATCAAATCTGGGATTTGGTTGATTTGCCGGATGGGTTCACATCTATCGGATGCAAATGGGTCTTCAAATTGAAGAAAGACAAAGATGGAATTGTATACATATACAAGGCTAGATTGGTAGCAAAAGGTTACAGGCAAGTTCACGGCGTTGACTACGATGAAACCTTTTCTCCAGTCGCGATGCTTAAGTCTATTCGGATAATCCTTGCGATTGCCGCTTTTCATGACTATGAAATATGGCAAATGGATGTCAAAACTGCCTTCTTGAACGGTGTTCTTGAAGAGACTGTGTTCATGACACAGCCAGAGGGTTTTGTCGATCAAAAGAACCAAGGAAAGGTATGCAAGCTTAAGAAGTCCATCTACGGACTAAAGCAGGAATCAAGGAGTTGGAATAAACGATTTGATGAAACAGTCAATAAGTTTGGCTTCATCAAGAATCAGGACGAATCTTGTGTATACAAGAAGGTCAGTGGGAGTAAAATTGCATTCCTTGTCTTGTATGTTGACGACATACTGCTTATCGGAAACGACATTCCTATGTTGGAGTCTGTAAAGACTTGGCTCGGGAAGTGTTTCTCAATGAAGGACTTAGGAGAGGCACAGTACATATTGGGCATCAAGATCTATAGGGATAGATCTAAAAGGATGATTGGACTAAGGCAAAGCACTTACATTGACAAAGTGCTAGCTAGGTTCAATATGATGGAAGCCAAGAGAGGCCATCTACCCATGTCATATGGCGTATATCTAAGCAAGAATCAGTGTCCCAAAACATCTGATGAGCGTAGAAAGATGAGTGGAATTCCATACGCTTTGGCTATTGGATCCATCATGTATGCTATGATTTGTACAAGGCCGGATGTTTCGTTCGCACTCAGTGCAACGAGCATGTACTAGTCGGAACCAGGTGAGGCACATTGGACTGCTGCTAAGAACATCCTAAAGTACCTGAAAAGGACTAAGGATCAGTTTCTGGTTTATGGTGGTACAGATGAGTTGATTGTTAAGGGCTATACGGACGCAAGCTTTCAAACCGACAGAGATAATTTCAGATCACATTCTGGGTTTGTGTTCTGCCTCAACGGCGGAGCAGTAAGCTGGAAAAGTGCTAAGCAAAGCACTATTGCGGATTCTACAACTGAAGCCGAGTACATTGCTACCTCAGAAGCAGCAAAGGAAGCTGTTTGGATTCGGAAGTTCATCAAAGAACTTGGGGTTTTCCCCTCCATTAAAGGACCAGTGGCTTTGTATTGCGACAATAGCGGAGCCATTGCCCAGGCAAAGGAGCCTAGGAGCCACCAGAAGTCCAAGAAAGTATGCGGCGATTTCATATACTTCGAGAGATCGTTGAAAGAAAGGAAATCGAGATTTGCAAGGTTGGAACTGACGACAACGTCGCGAATCCATTGACTAAACCGTTGCCACAAGTGAAACACAACGCACATGTAGCAACCATGGGAATCAAGCATGTTGGAGAATGGCTTTGATTTTCTAAGTATTGTTTTAGAACATCTGTTAGATCTATGTTTAAAACAATTGGTTTAACCATTTCATATTTATGAAATTTATTATTTCATATTCATTTAATTGTGGTTTAGAATTAAATGATAAGTCCATGTGATTCAAATCATTCAAATGGGATGTCAAGATGGATTCTTTGGCAAAGAAACACCCATAAGTGAACTTGAATATTGAAGTCACAAAGGATCCCTAATCCAGGTCATTGAAAGGTGGACGACCAATGACTAATGAAGATTAGATTGCAAGTAGATTACTTAGTTCTGTTTCTTGAACTAGAGTGACTGGATGTCAGAATCTTTTGCATAGATACTTATTGGATCTTGTATCGGATTGACCATGAGAACTCTTTAAGAGATTAAAGTCATGTCATAGGTAGTTCTCATTAATGGTGATTAGAAACCGTTCCTCAGAACATGAGCGGTTATGTCTGCTCGTTTGAGAATTAGTTCGCTTTGATACTAGCTAAACGTCGCACCGTAAAAGGAGGCTATAAAAGCAGTTATTGGGCGTACTATGAATCAAAGTGAGTGTTCATAGATTGCAAGAATGGATTGTCCTCCTATCTTTGATAGGATATGGTGTTGTTGTATAACAAGGCCTCTCGGAGAGTTAGATACTGTAAAATGCATGGCCGTGCTCAGAATGGTTAGGCTTAACCTTCTGCATAAGTTTGACAGTTGAACTCTGTAATCCGAGAAACACTTCTGGACCTAATAAGGATGGCTTGGATCTTACCTTATGTTCAGTAAGTAACACTAAGCGACAAAGGAATGTGGATGCACACTTGTCTGAATGACAAGTGGGAGATTGAAGGAAATATGTCCTTCACCCAAGGTGCATTAAGTCTAATACCAAGGTTCAGATTAATTGCGAACAATTAATTCAGTGAGATCAAGTGATCGGAACAGCTAGCTGGAGCAATGCTTCCGATCAGTGAGTTCTAATGGATATTGAACTCACAACTTACTCTTGACTGAAGCTACAAGGTCACACCAATGACACGTAACAGATCACCGGATTAAATGAATCGGAAATTCATTTAATAGCTTTTCGGGATTTAAGTTGGAAACTCATTATACGATACGACCTTGCATCGGAATCGTATATCGTATCGCGAATATTCGTAAGCTAGGAGGAAAAAAAAATCGTATCGTACGACGGTGATTCGTCGTATACGAAACGATAAATAGTATATCGGAAATATATTAAACGCGGATACAAGGAGCGGCCCACGAGCCGAGTGCACGAAGCACTCAAGGCCCATGGGCGTGCGCGCTA
Source organism: Spinacia oleracea (assembly GCF_020520425.1). Taxonomy (NCBI): domain Eukaryota; kingdom Viridiplantae; phylum Streptophyta; class Magnoliopsida; order Caryophyllales; family Amaranthaceae; genus Spinacia; species Spinacia oleracea. The sequence goes on along the minus strand of NC_079491.1, from coordinate 100,601,773 downwards.
GGCAAGCAAGCAAGGCGACACAACAGCGCTGGCCCATGGCCGAGCAGCTGTGTGCGCGCGCGGGCCAAGACCACGACACAGCAGCAGCAGCGCAGCCCACGGCCCAGCTCGCTGTGCGTGTCCGTGTGATGCTGCGCGGGCTTGCTAGCCGGCCTTGTCTTATGGCTTGGTTGGTTAGTAAGGTTATGTAAATAACCTTATGACCTAATTTCCAACTACTGCAATCACAATTCAGATCAAACACAACCCTAGGAGAAAACAGAGAACCCTAATTCTCTTTGTGCCTCCATAGTGTGTTCATCCCAAAAAAGCAAATCTCTTGATCGATTGTCGAAGCTACGATAATCAAGACGGATCTGATCGTGTCGGTGAACCAAGTAGAGGAACGACAAGTGGAGTTCTTTGTTCGTGTTCGTTGACGGATTATTGTGGAAAACACGCTTCGAATGTAAGTTTGCTTAATCTGTGCTTTATACATGTTTCCTGGCTTTGGGGATTGTTCCGCACATGTTATTATGTTTAACTGTATTCCCCTACAACGGTAAGACTCTGCCATCACCTGCAACCAAGGTCTGGGCAACTCCATCCACCCTAGTCATTAACCAATAGCAGAACTTGTTAGGTTACGATACATATGAATAAACATAAGTCATGCGGAAAAAACCATAAAGCCAGGAAACATATTATTAACACATAATCATTTAGCATAATTCAGATGCATACACTTTGTAGCGTGCCCTCCCTAGCTGCGCCCGAACCGAACAAGAACAAGTCTTTAGGACTCCAAGTGTCGTCCCTCCGTAGATAGTCCACAGCACGTCCGGATCCGCCTTAAGCTTGACCAACTAGAATCGCCCTTAAGGTTCCTTAGATTTTCGGCTATTTGGGTGCAAGTGTTTGGCTGATTTTTGCTTAAAAATCTTACCTTGAATACTTCAATAATCGTCTGTTAAATATGTGACCCTAGGCCTATATTTATAGAGTTTATGGAAAGGAATTATAATCCTACTAGGATATGGATTTATTAATTAGAATCCTATTTGAACTCTAATTAATAAATTTAATCTATTAGGATTAGGATTTAATCATTGCACGAATTCCAATAGGATTAGGATTCGTTACGAATACGAGTGTCGCACCCGCGCAGGCCTTGCGGCCCACACGAGTGGGTGCTGCCTCGCAGCCCACGAGCACACGCTCCAGCGCGCTGGGCCTGGCTTTGCGCTGGGCCTGGCGAGGCTGTGGCCTTCGTGTTGGGCTCTTGGCTTGCTGGACGCGGGCCTGGCTTTGTTCTGGGCCTTCGTCTGGCAAGCCTCGTCCGATGCTAATTCGTACGATGCGCTTCCGATTAAATTCCCGGTTCCGGAATTCATTTTCGATACGACCAATATTTAATATTTCCGATTCCGGAATTAATTTCCGTTTCGAACAAATATTTAATATTTCCGTTTCCGGAATTATTTTCCGATTCCGATAATATTTCCGATTCTGACAATATTTCCGTTTCCGGCAATATTTCCGATTCCGGCAATATTTCCATTTCCAATAATATTTTCCGAGACGTACCATGTTTCCGTTTCCGGCAACATCTACGACTTGGATAATATTCATATTTCCGATACGATCCATATTTCCGTTTCCGGCAATATCATCGTTTCCGGAGTATTCATTTCTTGCTTATGACGATCTCAGCTCCCACTGAAACCAAGATCCGTCGATTCCGAATATCCATAGATGGAGTATTTAATGCCATTAAATACTTGATCCGTTTACGTACTATTTGTGTGACCCTACGGGTTCAGTCAAGAGTAAGCTGTGGATTAATATCATTAATTCCACTTGAACTGAAGCGGCCTCTAGCTAGGCATTCAGCTCACTTGATCTCACTGAATTATTAACTTGTTTAATACTGAACCGCATTTATTAGACTTAATATTAAATGCATACTTGGACCAAGGGAATTATTTCCTTCAGTCTCCCACTTGTCCTTAGGGACAAGTGTGCATTTCCTAATTCCTTTGTCGCTCGATGCTTGCTCTTGAACATAAGGTAAGAGTTGTCATCCTTATTATGTCCAGAGGTGTTTCTCGGTTTCAGAGTTCAACTGATTAGATAAACAGATAATCATAGCCTATGATTCATCCGAGCACGGCCATGCATTTTACAGTTTCTAGCTCTCCGAGTGGCCTTGTACAACTTTTAAGCATCTCATCCCGATTTATGGGAGGACAATCTCAATCTTGCGATCTTGAGATTAGACTTCGTTTGATAGGTGATTACCTGAGCGTTGCCTTTATAGCCTCCTTTTACGGTGCGACGGTTGGTCAACGTCAAAGTAACCAGTTCTCAAACAAGTAATCTCAAATCACTCAGGTATTGAGGATTTAGTGTCTAATAATTTTAATTAAATTTACTTATGACAAATTTTCATCTCTTACAGTAAAGTTTCATAGGTCTGTCCGATACTAGTCTTCCCAAAGTAAGTATCTATGAAAATGATGATGACATTGCCATGTCCACATAGTTCAAGAAACAGAACTACTAGTCATCTTGCATTCTAGTTGTCTAACATTTTCTATGCGTCCAATTTTATAGAAAACTCCGACCAGGGACCATTTTCAACTTTTGACGTTCAAGTTCACTTGATAGACATTTCTTAGTCACAGGACTGGTCCTGACAGTCTATCTTGAATATATCGTCAAATTGAAGGGACTCATCATTTAATACTAAACCAAGATTAAATGGAATATGAAAATATATTTCATATATGATAAATGTTCAACCCCAATGTTTTACAACCATGGGCCTCAAACCCATTTTTAAAACAGTTCATGGAATTCAAAGCTATGCTTGATTTCCAGAGCTACAACGTGAGTGTTGCTTCTCACTTATTGCATAGGTTAAGTTATCATGCTTTGCTAATCTTAATATCCTTTTTATCGAATGTTTTTCGAGATAGGATGATAAGATCTTTTGAGTTTGTTTATTATGTGATCTAGTCTTTCTTACTACATTAGTGGTTCTACGCATTTTGCAATGAAGAACCATTAAGTCAATAGACATGTGATCTTCCCAAGTTCAATGAAGAACTCATTAATATAAACAACTCTTTTTTATTGCTTCTTAGGCAATAAGTACTTTTACTTCAACTGTTTAGGTTGCTAGTGATGCTTTGTTTGGATTTACTTATCCAAGCAGTTCATAGATATGCGGAAGACTTTCCAACTATATCTTAGAACATAGAAATTAATATTTAATTTCCCACGCAACAACTCACGGTCTCCAATCCATGTTTCCATTTCAAAACACCATGCTCTTTAGCTCGTCCTTGTCAATGGTTAACTCCAAAGGGTCTTGCTTGATCCTTTGCCAGTGTTTATGCGTGTAGCATCAATATTTAGCATATCTTTATTTCCTTGAATCCAGAACTATTCCTATGTACCTTTTCAAGTACCATAAGTGTTCTTGATCTCAATCTAGTTGATCTTCACTTAGATCAATAGAGATTGGTATATGTTCGTCATGCCTAAAGTCATACGATACATTTTTGGCGATCCTCATATTATATCATACATGATAAATTCTTTTGCAGAATAATTCCCAATTGAATTCTATTCATGTAACTTTAGCTCATTCAATTTCGGTAGATACTGAATCCAGCTAAATTCTTTGACATATAATATAGGTTAAGGATCTTATCTAGATCCTTTGATGTTTAACTTAGTAAATGCTTATACATAGTTCAAACATTCTTTACTTAGATTTATTCATATGGGTCGAATATCTCCAATGGAGTCTTTCGTGTTTGATTTAGTAAATTCCATTACTTAATCCAAAACAATATCATAAGATCTTTGTAAATAGATCTTAATACCCAGTATGTACTAAGTTTCGCCTTAATCCATCATTGATGAATAATTTCGAACCTAAGTCATTAGCATTTGAATGTTATTTCACAATAGAGAGATATGTGTGTGATACACATAGGACCAATTAAGTTTTTATGTACTCCCACTAAACTTCTTATACATCTATAAGAATCATGTACATTTTATGAAACTAAAATACTTATTAGCTTCACTAAAATACAATTCCAATTCCCAACTGCTTGCTTAAATCTGTACTTAGATTTCATAAGCTAGCATTCATTTCAAGCATTATTTTGATCCACAAATCCTATGACATGCCATGTACATAGTTTTCTTCCAACATTTGATTGAGGAATACGTTTTGTCATCCAATTGCCAAATGTACCAATATGCAATCATTGCTTGAATTATAGACTTAAGCATTACGATTTTGCATGAGGCTTCAACACAATCCACGCCGTGAATTTGCTTGTAACCTTTAGCAACTAATCTAGCTTTGTGTGTGAACACAATTCCATGTTTGATGGTTTTTATCCTTAAAACAAACTTGCAACCAATAGGTGTGAAACTATTCTTGCAAATCAACAAGATTTCAATTTTGTCATCAAAACATTGAGTATGTTTTATGGCCTCTAACCATTTAAAACATTTGAGTCTATTTATGGCCTCTAACCATTTTAGGGAATCTGGGTTTCGACATAGCTTTCTCACAGGTTATAAACTCATTAATCTACATGATAATAGTTTGACTGCAAGTTGTAGGTTTTCTTCACTATCTAATAGAAGAATCGCATAGCTTCAGTGACCTGAACTCCATGTTTCTTCACTATCCAATAGAAGAATATCATAGTTCCAGTGACTTGAACTCTATGCCTACTTGGGTATAGAACATCAAACAAATAGAATATCAATAGCCACTTGAAAGTCCTTTGAATATTTTGTTCTCCTTGAAGCACTTGTAAAGTCTTCTAAGAGATGTCTATTCTTTAAAGCCACTTCTAAAGTCCTCAAAGAATAAGTGTTCGGATTTTCTAAAGAACTTCGAAAAGCCTCCGGAATCTCCGTTTTATGTTTGTTGTTCGCCTCGAAGACTTTCGAGGTCTATTTTCTCCCACTTGTCATTTTGGAAACGAATCTCCAAAAGGACATTATTTCGAGCAAACAAACATTATGTTCTCAAAAATTCGTGGTAGAAACAATACCCTTGTGTCTCATTTGAATAAATCACAATGAAACATATATCTATACTTGGGCCTTAGTTTGTTGAATAACAAACACTAAGCTCCCACTGAGTTTAGCAACTCTTTAGATATATATAATTGAAAAGATATCATGAAATTACTTTTCAATAGCTTTGACGAATTTGGTTTAGTTTGGTGGTAGTTGAGCATTTTGTTTTAGAAATTATAGGAAAAGTCTTTATGATTCATCATTGATCGAATCAAGTACTAATTGACTTCGATCATTCCACTTAGATATGCCATATCTCATGGAGCTAGATTGTGAAATTACAACACACAATCATTGATGATCATTTTTGGTCTCAAGCAATCATTAACATGATCTATCCTAGATCTTTATGATTTCTTACCAAGTGGGATTTATACTTCTGAATCTTTGAACTAGCCAAACAGATTCAAACTTATATCACATTGAGTAAATGAACCTATATTCACTCAAATCTGTGTGAAATAATAAAGTCATAAAACCTTTCTTTAGCTTTGAACTCTATTGTCTAGGCATTCTAATAATAGTTCATATCTTTTGTTACTTTCAACAAGTAAGACTAGTTGTCTTAAATTGATCTAGAAATCAATGAACTTTCAAAAGTCCATCAAAATAGAGCTTTTGAATGTTAACTTGTTGATATGGTCTAAGCAACAGTGCCAAAGATTAGTGGAACTCAAATCAAGGGGTTGATTTGAACCTAGTAAAGTTTTTATTGTTAAAGAGTTGTTTGTTTTAATCAAGCATATTGACTCAACCCGTAATAGACACTTTCACTCAAATAAACAAACAAACATTGTTTTTGTTTTTCTTGAATGTGAGTCTTTCTGTGTTTGAAAACAGAAATTTAGGTATGCTGATTATGGAACAAAATAGCCATTAAGTTCCAGCCTTTGAAAGGACTTAAAACAAACTAGATGACCCTACAACTAATGTAGCATTGCCATGCTTCATTTCCCACTTGTAGGCCATTAGTGTAGCCTAGCTTCCATTGTTTGAGTTATTACCGAAGTAAGAACCTCAAGCGGTATATGATACCAAGGAAGTTTGATTGCTAGGTCACTTCTCTTTAAACATAAACTTATAGGTAGAAACGGAATCGTAAATTCCTTTCATTTGTTCCTTTGTTTTCCTATTTCTTGTACCCTTTCTTATAGTTTTAAGAATTGAATTCTTTAGTGTTGACTTTTATACTTTGTTAGACATGTCCAATGTCACTCCAACAAGGTTCTTACCATTTAATTTATGTTGAATATTTTGTTTCAACTAGATGATCTTACCAGAAGCTTCTAAAGTTCTCAAAGCATCGATCTATTCGAATGTCTAGGGACTAGACTCATTCGAGAATTAAATGGACAAAGATATTAGGTTTTTAACCATTGGTGAGGCTGAGCGTTTAAACTCAATGCTTCATGATCTCAAAACTACATTGTATTTTGAATTCACAAGCACCAATCGGTTTGCCATTCGACTTTGAAAACAACCATAAAAGTCGCTAAAAGAAACGTACATTTTAATTTGCTCACATCTCTCATTTCCGTGAATCGTTCTTGGATTCACTACCAATCGAGGAAATTTACTGTTACCTTTCTAAAAGGATTTATTGCAGTGCAAGATATTTAATTATAAACAATAATTAAAACATTCATTGAAGCATGCAAAGTCTAAACATTTATAATGAATAATAACTTGAAAATTAAAGCAATCATGCAATTTAAACAAGTTATTAGCATTTTATTCGAATTTATTGTTCCGGCAGGTCTGAATAAAATGTTTCCAAGACCCTAAAACCATTGAAGAATTAAGCACATTATGTATTTTGACTCAATTCTAAAATATTTTAGGTAAGCAAAAGCCTTTTGCTAATAGTCTAGAAACTACTCTTGGTTGATAGGTACGTCTAAGAACTTATTAGGTAAACCAATCGATTTTGCCACGACATAAAAGGACTCCTTACTTATATCGTGAGTTTCACCAAAACTAACATGTACTCACAATTATTTGTGTACCTTACCCCTTTAGTATCGATAAGTAACACCTCGCTATGGCGGAAACCTATTACAAAGATCGATGAAAAAAGGATATCTACCAATTATCGATGAAAAAAGGATATCTACCAATTATCGATGAAAAAAGGATATCGATGAAAAAAGGATATCTACCAATTATTTAGTCCTTATTAATTCTAATCAAGTTTTTTAACCTTAAAGGATTTGTAGACCTAATCAAGAGTTTATGACTAAAATTGCTCCCACTTAAACCAATAAATTCATATGCTTTACTAATTTTAAACATAAAAATGTATTTCTAGTCTAACTGGAAACATAAAAATTTAATTAAAATTTAAAGCTCATATAAATTTATAATTGAATCCATTTTATTTAATTTATTTTCAGTTGAATTAAATGAATTTAAATTAATTCAAGGTTTAATTTTAGTAAAATAATTAGTATAAATAGAATTTATAATAATTATAATATTCAAAATTAGAACCCGAGAAAACAATTTAAATTATTAATTTTAAAATTAATTAAGAGGTTTCCGAACTGAATATTAAATTTAAGAACGACTCAATCGTAACACGACGAGGCACTTGGGCTAGCGCCCAAGCCCCATCGAGTGCACGAGGCTTAGTGCCCCTCGACTGTTCGTATAGCAACACGCAAGCAGGCCACACGCAACGCAGCAATGCAGGCCACGCTGCGCGCGCCCGCTTGCTCGTCGCGCCTGCTTGCCTCGCGTCTGCTTGCTTGCTGGGCGTGGCAGCGCACGCTGTGGCGCAGCACGCTTGCTGCCCACACGCGTCTGCCCGATGGCTTGCGCCTTGGCCCTTCGCCCTTGCCCACTCGCCCATATGCGCACAGCACTCGACACAGGGCAGCGTGCTGCCTTGTGCTCGTGTGCCATGCCTCTTGCTCGTTGCATCGTACCGCATGGGCGACGAGCTCCCTTGCTCGTCGTCGCATGCCCGCACTATACAACACCCCTTAAGGGTAACACGTAGCGTCCATTGCTTTGTGCGTGCAAGTTTTATGAGCGAATTGCATAAAATTAAAAATTTTAAATTTTAAATTAATGACAAATTAATAGATCATATTAATTTCATAATTTTAGGGCGAAAAATCAAAAATTTATTAATCAATTAATTTCCGATTAATCATGGATTCAAATCTAGGTCATAAAAATTAAAAATTTAACATAAATTAACAATTTTTATGGTGGATTTTAATCATTGGTACCTAATTAAATTATTAATTAATCATGAAAATCAAATCAATTCTAAATTATTCGAATTTCAACAAATTAATCATAATTACAAATTAGGTTGTATAATTAACAAGTCTAGGCATTCATAATTGTTAAACATATACTTTAGGTCAATCAAAAACTCAAGATTTATCAACAAGAATCGCAAATATTCAATTTAACATCTTAAATTTACAAACTTTTGCGTTCGAAAAACTAAAACCTCCGAAAAGTCATAGTTAGGCTTCGAATTTGAGAATTCTGGGTTCGGCCGAAAAACACTCTTTTTGTCAAAATTTTAGAATGCCTTTTACATGCGGAATTGACACAAAAATCACTCGATTTGGATGAGTAACGAAGAAACTGCCGAAAAACTACCTACATATAATTAAATAAACGCAATTTGCAATTAATTACGAAAATTAATCACCCCTTTAATTCTTTGCAAATTTGTAAAATTTAATTATGTTCATGCAATTTAGATTATGAAAATAATAAGAGGCTCGTGATACCACTGTTAGGTTATGATACATATGAATAAACATAAATCATGCGGAAAAAACCATAAAGCCAGGAAACATATTATTAACACATAATCATTTAGCATAATTCAGATGCATACACTTTGTAGCTTGCCCTCCCTAGCTGCGCCCAAACCGAACAAGAACAAGTCTTTAGGACTCCAAGTGTCGTCCCTCCGTAGATAGTCCACAGCACGTCCGGATCCGCCTTAAGCTTGACCAACTAGAATCGCCCTTAAGGTTCCTTAGATTTTCGGCTATTTGGGTGTAAGTGTTTGGCTGATTTTTGCTTAAAAATCTTACCTTGAATACTTCAATAATCGTCTGTTAAATATGTGACCCTAGGCCTATATTTATAGAGTTTATGGAAAGGAATTATAATCCTACTAGGATATGGATTTATTAATTAGAATCCTATTTGAACTCTAATTAATAAATTTAATCTATTAGGATTAGGATTTAATCATTGCACGAATTCCGATAGGATTAGGATTCGTAGCACGACCACGAGGGACGCACGCACCCACGCAGGCCTTGCGGCCCACACGAGTGGGCGCTGCCTCGCAGCCCACGAGCACACGCTCCAGCGCGCGCGCCTACGGCCTTGCTGGGCCTGGCCTTGCGCTAAGCCTGGCGAGGCTGTGGCCTTCGTGTTGGGCGCGGGCCTGGCTTCGTGTTGGGCCTTCGTCTGGCAAGCCTCGTCCGATGCTAATTCGTACGATGCGCTTCCGATTAAATTCCCGGTTCCGGAATTCATTTCCGATACGACCAATATTTAATATTTCCGATTCCGGAATTAATTTCCGTTTCGAACAAATATTTAATATTTTCGTTTCCGAAATTATTTTCCGATTCCGATAATATTTCCGATTCTGACAATAATTCCGTTTCCGGCAATATTTCCGATTCCGGCAATATTTCCATTTCCAATAATATTTTCCGATACGTACCATGTTTCCGTTTCAGGCAACATCTACGACTTGGATAATATTCATATTTCCGATACGATCCATATTTCCGTTTCCGGCAATATCATCGTTTCCGGAGTATTCATTTCTTGCTTATAACGATCTCAGCTCCCACTGAAACCAAGATCCGTCGATTTCGAATATCCATAGATGGAGTATTTAATGCCATTAAATACTTGATCCGTTTACGTACTATTTGTGTGACCCTACGGGTTCAGTCAAGAGTAAGCTGTGGATTAATATCATTAATTCCACTTGAACTGAAGCGGCCTGTAGCTAGGCATTCAGCTCACTTGATCTCACTGAATTATTAACTTGTTTAATACTGAACTGCATTTATTAGACTTAATATTAAATGCATACTTGGACCAAGGGCATTATTTCCTTCAGAACTGTCGCGAGAGTTGGGTCAACTTCAACTTTAGCATCCCACCAAAACCCATTTGTTTAACAACTTCAATTCTAGAAGCATCAAACCTTTTGATCAACTTCGAAAATGCATCAACACGGAAAATGACCGCTGGTTGCTGTAAACATGAAAAGCGTATAGTCATATAAAAAACATTCCTACACAACTAGAAATGAATAATGGGACCCTGAATTTTAATGAATACAGTTTCATGATTTAGATAAAGTTCACTGACTAACCTTGTTGCGACATTTTTGTAGTTGCGCCGCAACACATAACTCTTCCCTCTTAACTTGTTCCCCGTTTGACAGACCTTTGGTTCTTCTCACAACGTATTGCTGCTCCTGAATACCAATAAGAAATATATTAAGAATTTATTTTTGCCAATCAACAGGGGAACCAATTACAATGACTCACTCCTGCTGCATTGCTTTACCTGTGGCCGTGGCTTTGGGGTAGGAAGTCGTCTCCTTTTTACACCTTGCTTGGGTAATATTTTCCGAGACACTTTTTGTTTGTATCCCCTCTTAATTGGATGTGGCTCTCGCTCTGGCACTTCATCGTACTCCTCATCAGAATTCTCAACTTCATCATAGTTAGTCTCCTCAGCGTCATAGTCCTCATCACCCTCATCTTGACTTTCGTCTTCGTACGAATCTTCATCTACGACCGCCCTACTCTTTTTCGTTGGCGGTTTATGAATAGGAAGTACACTCAAGTCACTGGTGAAGTACTTACACAGTTCATCATCCCCAAAGTCCTCGAAGGATTTATGTTTTTTGTATTTGGACTTTGAAGTTCCCTCATATTCAATGACATTATTCCCCACTTTTCTCTTCGTATGACTATGAACTAGTCCCTTCCTCATGACACTGTGAAAATAATAAATAGGGACACAAAATCAAATACTTATACTCATCTCAAATTACCAACAACAAACACAGAAATAAACCAAACATTACGCAAAATGGTTTGGTTCATTATTTCTTACCAACCCTAATGTATACACGAGAACATTTGAATCTGGTCTTAATAAAGTTAACTACAATTACTTTATATTCATCTCAAATCACCAACAACTGACACAAAAAAGTACCATACATTAATCAATTTGACTACAGTACTTCAGTTTTACCAAACCCAATTTAGAAACGAGAAATGTATAATTGGGCCTTTTGAAACAATTGAGTACAACTACTCAATACTGATGTCAATTCCCCAACAAATAACGCAAAAAGTGACCATACATTACTCAATTTGTAAGAACCCTAATTTAGGAACCCTAATTTATAAACGACATCTTTTGAATTGGGTCTTCTCATAAACTTTACTACAATTACTATGTACTACTGTCAAATCACCATACAACCAACGAAAAAAACTCATACAAAAGTCAATATGGGTTTGTTAATTCCATTTAGGGAACCCTAAATGGAAATTGGGAACAATTGAATTGGGAACAAGTAGTGATTGAAATTGAAATACTGAAAATGTAAAGAAAATTTCGACTTTGATACCTGGGTGGTGGATTTGGTGAACGTCGTCGACAAGGCAAGTCGAAGTGGGGTAGTCGAAGAACTGCGATACTTCAGGAGAGAGAAAATACACAAGTAGAAATGACAGGAGAGAGAAAGGATTTTCCTATAATAATTTTATTTTTAAATTAAATTATGGGTTTAATATTAAGTTATTTCTACTGTGGAATCGACAAGTTTTTTTGTTTTGAATAATAACTTTTTTGAAATTTAAGTGTTAGTCAAATCTCCCGCCCATCAAAAAAAAAGAAACTACAAGGACAATTTTAAGCCCCAATGGTTGAATCATTTTTAAAGCACAAAGTACGAACTTGACATATTTGTAAAATTTAACGTACCAAATTCACTAGTATCTATCATATTTATAAAAGTATAAGTACCAAATGACGATAGTATCTAACAAAACTATACAAACGCTAGGTACCATTAACAAAAAGGACATAGAGAATAGTACATAGATGTTCACTAAGGATGCGTTATGTTCACCTTAAAAAAATAAGTTTCAGGTCCAATAAGTTCAGATAAGTTCAAATAAGTTTCAATAAGTTTCAATAAGTTCCAATAACTTTAGATAAATTCCAATAAATTCCAATAAGATCCAATTAATTATTAATTATTAATTATTAATTATTAATTATTAATTATTAATTATTAGTTATTAGTTATTAATTATTAGTTATTAGTTATTAATTATTAATTATTAATTATTAATTATTAGTTATTAATTATTAATTATTAATTATTAATTATTAATTATTAATTATTAATTATTAATTATTAATTATTAATTATTAATTATTATTTATTAATTATTAATTATTAAATTAATTATTAATTATTAATTATTAATTATTAATTATTAATTATTAATTATTAATTATTAATTATTAATTATTAATTATTAATTATTAATTATTAATTATTAATTATTAATAATTAATTATTATTTAATAATTATTAATTATTAATTATTAATTATTAATTATTAATTATTAATTATTAATTATTAATTATTAATTATTAATTATTAATTATTAATTATTAATTATTAATTATTAATTATTAATTATTAATTATTAATTATTAATTATTAATTATTAATTATTAATTATTAATTATTAATTATTAATTATTAATTATTAATTATTAATTATTAATTATTAATTATTAATTATTAATTATTAATTATTAATTATTAATTATTAATTATTAATTATTAATTATTAATTATTAATTATTAATTATTAATTATTAATTATTAATTATTATTAATTATTAATTATTAATTATTAATTATTAATTATTAATTATTAGTTATTAATTATTAGTTATTAGTTATTAGTTATTAGTTATTAGTTATTAGTTATTAATTATTAATTATTAATTATTAGTTATTAATTATTAATTATTAATTATTAATTATGAGTTATTAATTAATAATTATCAATTATCAATTATTAATTATTAATTATTAATTATTAATTATTAATTATTAATTATTAATTATTAATTATTAATTATTAATTATTAATTATTAATTATTAATTATTAATTATTAATTATTAATTATTAATTATTAATTATTAATTATTAATTATTAATTATTAATTATTAATTATTAATTATTAATTATTAATTATTAATTATTAATTATTAATTATTAATTATTAATTATTAATTATTAATTATTAATTATTAATTATTAATTATTAATTATTAATTATTAATTATTAATTATTAATTATTAATTATTAATTATTAATTATTAATTATTAATTATTAATTATTTATTATTTATTATTAATTATTAGTTATTAATTATTAGTTATTAATTATTAGTTATTTGTTATTTATTATTTATTATTTATTATTTATTATTTATTATTTATTGTTTATTATTTATTGTTTATTGTTTATTGTTTATTCTTTATTATTTATTGTTTATTGTTTATTCTTTATTCTTTATTGTTTATTGTTTATTGTTTATTGTTTATTGTTTATTGTTTATTGTTTATTGTTTATTGTTTATTGTTTATTGTTTATTGTTTATTGTTTATTATTTATTATTTATTATTTATTATTTATTATTTATTATTTATTATTTATTATTTATTATTTATTATTTATTATTTATTATTTATTATTTATTATTTATTATTATTATTTATTATTTATTATTTATTATTTATTATTTATTATTTATTATTATTATTATTTATTATTTATTATTTATTATTTATTATTTATTATTTATTA